>NW_027069481.1:1650899-1656905 GCF_002906115.3 Quercus suber
AATTTAGGACTTTTTTTTTTTTTTTTTTTTTTTTTTTGGGGTTAACAAAAAATGAGTTGGGCGGGTGGACCTGCATGGCTACCCTGTCGAGGCATTACCATGCAATGGATGGGGCACCTTAAGCCTTTAACCGTAAAGTAAAATTTGACACAAAGTTCTTTTTTGAAAAATAAATTACTTTTTTTTTTAAAAAAAAGTAGCTTATTTACATCATATTTAATGAAAAATATATTTCTTAATATATTTTATTTTAATGTGTGAAAAAAAACTAAAAATTAGTTTCTTTATAATAAAAGTGGCTATATCGCTATAGTGCTTCGGCACTGTGCATCCAGAGTGTTAGCACTATGCAGAATTGTAACTGCAACAGTGCTTTGGTTTCGTGAGTCCTTTTTTTTTTTTTTTTTTTTAGTAATCAGTTTGTGTTTGTGTTTTTTTTTTTTTTTTTCCTTTTAAATATTGATGTAAGCTGACGTTTATATTGTTATACTGACATAACAAATTTCACAATATTTTCACAATTATTGACGTGTCAATTTCTTATAAGTCGAAATAAAATAATAAAATATGAGACTGTAGCCAACCACAACTGAAAATAAATGTTTAAAAAAAATGTTACAATACTTATTGTTACCACAATATTTTCACAGTTGTTGAAATCTCAATTTCTTATATATCAAATAAAAAAAAATGCTAAATCTACAACATTTTAATATTAATTTCACAACAAATCATAGGTAAGCTATTATTGATGGATAGCACTTGAGCTACAGTGCTTTGGTTTATTCAACTAGCATTGTAGCTACAGTGCCTAAAGTTTTTTTTTTTTTTTTAGTAATCGGTTTGTGTTTTTTTTTTCCTTTGAAATATTTATGTAAGCCAGCATATATATTGTTATACTGACACAAAAAAAGTCACAATATTTTCATAATTATTGATGTGCCAATTTCTTACAAGTCGAAATAAAATAATAAAATATGAGACTGTGACTAACTACAACTGAAAATAAATATTTTGAGAAAATGTTACAACACTTATTATTATCACAATATTTTCACAATTGTTGAGATCTTAGTTTCTTATAGATCAAATAAAAAAATGCTAAGTCCACAACATTTTAACATTAATTTCTACCGTGCCTAAAGTTTTTTCTTTTCCCAGTAATCGGTTTGTGTTTTTTTTTCTTTTGAATATTTATGTAAGCTGACATATATATTGTTATACCGATACAACAAATTTCACAATATTTTCACAAATATTGAAGTATCAATTTCTTACAAGTCGAAATAAAATAATAAAATATGAGACTGTGACCAACCACAACTAAGAATAAATGTTTTGAAAATAACAATAACAATGTTATCAGCTTAAAACCAATAATAACTTGTCATTTAGAATTTGTTCTAAAAATGTTATAAATGTAGCATTTCTCTCAAATAAAATAAAAAAATATCTATTCGGATCCTACAAATGAAGATATTGTGAAGATAGTGTGATATTTTGTTGTATTCTTAGATTTCTTTTTTAATATAATCAAATTGGGTGAGCCAAAATTCACGGTTTTACACACAAAATCTATATTAATTTTCTCACTACTGGGGCAGCACGTGCCTTGCACGTGCAACCAACGCTAGTATTATTAAAAAGTTAAAAGCTAAAATATTTGCACAAAAAAAAAAGCAAATAATTATGCAAATGCCAAAGGCATTACTTATGTATGCAAACAAAGGATCTTATTTCTTTTTAAAAAGAAAAAGTGGTCAAAAGAAGACGCATATCCATTGCACCTTTAAGGCTTTAGCCATGAAATACAAAATAAGATTTTTTAGTATCACAAACAAAGGACTTCATTTACTATCCATGAAGCTAATTTTGTCTTATCCTTTTGATTAATCTAATAATCTTATTGCTAAAGGCTACTTTTTTTAGTTTGGCCTTTTTTTATTATTCACTATTTGTTAAAGTACTTATTTTAAAATATAACTGTATCTTTAATCATTTTTCTACGTATAAAAAGAGTCAATGAGTATAATTACAGTGTTTTTGGTTTGTTTATTCAATTCCCACTGTTACGCTTTCTTTCTTTTTTGTGTTAATATCATCCTTTGAAATTGCTTAAATAATTGTAGAGTCAGTTTTTTTGCCCAAGCCCAAAAGATATGGGTCAAAGGCCTAACGAACCCAGAACAATGAATTTGTAGAGAGTGGGTGAAAGAGCTGGGCTGGTTATGAAGCACAGAACAGTTGGCTAGGTTACCTACAGTGATGATAACATGAACTGAAGCTTAGATAACTCCATAAATGAATGTCCGAAGAGGCGTTTTATTGAATGAACAGTGATTACAACATTTAGAGCTACAGTAAGGCCTTTCTCTCTCTTTCTCTTTCTCTTCTCCGATCCCCCATTATTAGGGACCCTTCTTCTTTATATAGCATCCCTTCCTATCATCTCTATCGTCCACCTGTTCTTCATCCACGCATCTACTCAAGTACATGTCACATCATGTGTCTACTTTAGTTCTTTGTGAGTGGCGGTAGCTGAGGTTGCACTGTTCAGGGGTCTTCTCCACATAAATGCAGCCAGAAAAGCTGTTGCAGCGCATTAAATGCGGTGGTAGCAGTTTTTCCTTTAGATATTTTTTAGTTCTGATCATTTCCGGATCCACCCAGGACCTATCATTGCTGTTGGGATCGTTGGGAAGATTAGTCGGACCTTCCACACGTTCGTTTGATCAAGGCTCATCATAGCCGAGGAGCAAGACGTCCTCAGACCAATGGTGACCTCTTCGGACGACACTCCCCTTCCGCTTCTGGGCTTCCTGCTTTTGGAAGGGCCGCCCCAACCACATGTTAATCCTCGAAAATACAATAGTCTTTAACAGGGGGTTCCGGGCCCATTAAGTAGTTTTGGGCTTTTTCCCCCCACAATAATAATAATAAATATCAACACAACAAATTGCTACAATATTTTCACAATTGTTTAGCTGTTAATTTTTTATATGTCAAAGTAAAATAATAAAATATTATGCTAACACTACAAATAAAAATAAAGGTATTGTGAAAAAAAAAAAAGTGCTATATCCACAACATTTTTCAAAATATCTTCATAATAAATTTTAAGTGGTATATTGTTATTCCAATTTAAGTTTACCAATGAAATTACATTTTTGCCCATCAATAATAATCTGTAACAACCTACTACATATGATTTGTAATAAAAATACTGTGGACATAACATTTCTTTTGTGAAAATGTTAAAACATCTTGTTGTTGCCACAATATTCCATAATTGCCAAGATGTCAATTATTACAAGTCAAAGTAAAATATAGCAAAGTTATAAAGGTATGAAGAAAATGTTGTGTCATTCTTTGTGTTTCTAGAATTTTTTTTTTATTAGTCAATTTTTGTTGAGCCAAAATTCACTGTTTTACATACAGTTTTCTTGGGTTGAATTTTTGTAATTATTTTTTCTTTATGCACCATTTTAAGTCAAGATACATAGTTTTACACACACACACACACACACACACACACACACACACAAAAACAAAAACAGAAACTTAGGATTAAAAATATTTCATCCTTTATATTTGGGGTGGTTCACAATTCCTCCTTAAACTTTAAAATCAAGCAATTTCCCCTTATAATTTGGAAAAAAGCAAATAGAGAGAGAGAGAGAGAGAGAGAGAGAGAGAGAGAGAGAGAGAAATAACCTTTTGTTTGTGAGGAAAAACTATGCAAAGAATAGAAGAGAGAATGACAAATTTATAGTAAAATGGTGTGAATTAGAATAGACAAAATAAGGGAAGATGAAGAGAAAGATGAAGAGTGGTATTAAAGTAGGGGATAGTGGGGAGATGAAAAGGTAAGAGAGTAACAAATGTTGGACAAAGTCTAAATATTAAAAAAAAAAAAAGTAAATGTTTAAAAAAATTATAGAAAATTAGAAAGAAATAGGATATTGACGTGGACGCTGATGTGGCTTAACTGGAGCATAGCAATAATAAATGCTACGCTTCAGTTTTTAGATATAATATATAGAATATATAGAATAGATATAGATTTTGAAAAAGAGAGAAAATATAAAGAAAAGAAAGAGAGGAAAATATATAACGTGTGATTGCTTAAGCTTTTATATATATATATATATATATAGATGGTGGAATTAAATTAATAAGAAGTGGGGTTTATGGTGGAGATAGTGGTGGGAATTAAATTAATAAGAAGTGGACTTTATGGTGGAGATAAGGATGAGATTTATTTTATATTTGTTAGTATTTTAAAATTGGAAAAAACTAATTTTAAATTGTTGAACAATTACAAAAAATATGGTGAAAATAACATGGCTGCTGACGTGGCTCAACGTGAGCGTAGCAACATTAAATGCTACGCTTCAGCTTTTAGTAATACTAGTCGCAGACCCGCGCGTTGCGCGTGATAATTTTTTTTATGATAGTGATATTATTATTAACAATTTTTTATATATTACTACTAAAGCTGCATTATATATATGTGACCAATATATTGCAGGATTCATGTTGATTGGAGGTTTCGGTCATGGAATTAATTTTGTATTATTAGAGAATAGTATTCAGAATAGAATGAGGAAATTTTATTGTAGATTTTTTTTTGAAACATAATTTCTACCATACTCAGTTGGACAATTTGTACATTCCTAAGTCAATTGAGCACATTTTGATTGTTACATGTAATTCACGATCCCAATGACTCACTCCATTTTTCTTGCATGCTTGGTTATTTGGGATGCGAAATGTTATTTTACCATTATGCAAGTAATAGACACATGTTAATTTATTTGCTACCCTCATCATTTGCTGATCAAATTATTTTGCTTTGCTATTGCATGGACCATAACAAATATGACTTTAATTTTTTTTAATGACCCATGTGTAAGTGAGGTAATAAATTTAATAATGTTGTGAATTATTGAGAATTTTTGTGTTCCTAGGAGGACTCTTTATTTATTAGACAAAACATTAGGCACTTATATAAAAAGAAATATTACTACGGTCTCTAAAATAAATTAGAGGGGAAGGATCTCTTATGCCACATACCAAGACCATCAGTTATGTAGTAAACCAATGAGTGAAATGGCACCTTCTTTGGTGTAAGATAACATGTCATCTATTTGAATTTTTTTTTTTTTTTTTTGAAAAGTTCATCTACTTAATTTAGATATTTATAACTAGACAATTAAATAATAATTCATGCAAAATCCAAAAATGCAAAAATTGTCTATACATATTCATCATGGATGGTTTTAAATTTAGATTTAACTTTGCATTTTTGTATTCTTATGCTTTAATTTAGATATTTATAACTACAATGAAAATTATGAATAAAATAATTGAAATGGTTCACTCATCCATAAGCAAGCAAAATACTATAAATTAAATCCTAAACAACTTCAAAAATACAAACCAAAATATCTCAAAAATACTCTTTACACATCACAAAAATGAGCATACAACATGAATACCTATAGAATTATTACTCGAAATATTTTCCAATTTTGGAAGACAATCGCCAAATTTTTAGCCAACATCAAAACGAGGTACACATATTTAATTCACAACTAATGTTTGTTACTTGCACATGAACTCTCCACTTTTTCTCTACTAATCACAATCTACCACATCCAAAATTGTGGCACAAAATATGTAGTCCTATATTTTCTCTTTGATTAACTTTTATACAATGATGTCGTGCACAATTCTAGAGTCATTATTATATTTTTGGAAAAAATTTTTTTGACTTCATGGATCCAATATTGCATTTGTATGATAACAATGTTCATGTGTCATCCTTATTACATGATTGTTTTTTTTTTTTTTTAAACAACAGCTGCAAGAGATTCATCGACTAATAAAAAAAAAAGGTTCTTCACCACATCAATTTGAATGGACTACTCCAAAATCCTTTATTATTTTGAAGGAAGAAGAAAACTCATTCATCAATGCTTCAGGGCATATTAAATAAGTTTT
>NW_027069481.1:1657035-1753089 GCF_002906115.3 Quercus suber
AAAAAAAAAAAAAAATTCAAATAGATGACATGTTATTCTTACAACCAAAGAAGGTGCCATTTCACTCATTGGTTTACTACATAACTGATGGTCTTGGTATGTGGCATAAGAGATCCTTCCCCTTCTAATTTATTTTAGAGACCGTAGTAATATTTCTTTTTATATAAGTGCCTAATGTTTTGTCTAATAATAAAGAGTCCTCCTAGGAACACAAAAATTCTCAATAATTTCACAACATTATTAAATTTATTACCTCACTTACACATGGGTCATTAAAAAAAATTAAAGTCATATTTGTTATGGGTCCATGCAATAGCAAAGCAAAATAATTTATGATCAGCAAATGATGAGGGTAGCAAATAAATTAACATGTGTCTGTTACTTGCATTAATGGTAAAATAACAGTTGTGGAGCAACCGAATAGCAAGTTGATTCATTTTCTTGATTGTAGTTTCATTTCTCAATCTATCGGCAAAATATAAAACTTTTAAAATAGCTAAGGGATGCTCTTATCAAGACATTTCAACAGCTTCCAAATCTGCGCCTCTAAAAGCTCATCCAAGTTTTTCTCTATCAAATTTTGTTACTCATCTGTCAAGTTTTTTTCTATTCAAGAAGCATAGCATTAAAACACACAGAAAGTATTTGTGTTCCAACAAAGGAAAATGTGTAAATTTTATTTGTTGATTTTTTTTATGTTTCAACATCTGACAAATACTAATGTTGGAACCAAAAGCGGAAATCCAAAGTACATTAGAATCAACAAAACAACGAATTGGTAGAAAATGTGTAAATTTTATTTATTGATTTTTTTATGTTTCAGCATTTGACAAATACTAATGTTGGAACCAAAAGGGGAAATAAAGAGTACATTAGAATCAACAAAACAACGAACTGGTAGAATTGTTACAATCTTTATCCCGTTAGTTTCATTTCTCAATCTATCAGAAAAATATCTCACTCTTCAAAAAAGTAATGCATGCATTTATCAAGACATTTCTACAGCTTCCAAATCTGCACCTTTGAAAGCTCCGTCAAGTTTTTCTCTGTCAAAATTTGGTTACTCATTTCCTCTACTATCTTGACCCAAAAGAATGAAAGCATTAGAGAGATAAGTGTAGAGAGAATGTGTAAGCATATCAAACTGATCCTCTTACTCCATCTTGGTCTTCCAAATTAATTGTGATAAGTTCTTAAGGATCAGTGGGCTGAAAAGTCTTCGGATGCTGTTGATCTTGAAGAATGAGTCCTAGAAAACCAAAGAAAATCAGAGAAGATCGGTGGAAGCTGGCCTTTAATCCTCCGATGGTAAAGTTAGTGGATTGAAGTATAAAAAAGAGCCTTCAAAGGCTTCACTAATTTTTTTTATCTAGAATTCCAAAAGAGAGAAAAATATCCCCTTACCTCTGCGCCGAAGGGTCTTTATATAGTGTTAGAAATCAGTTATTTCTCCTATCGTCGTAGAGTTTGGAGGATTCAGAGGCTAACCTCCATATCTGTCATAGGAGTCACCTCATCAGGACCTGTGTTGAGATTCAAACAATATGACTTTTCAACATGACTCTTGGTTGGAAGTGTGTTGAAGTGTAACTCTTGGTGAACCTCACTCGTCCATCGTTAAGGAAGGACGAGGTTCACTGCTTACTCATCCTTCATTGGACGAGTGAATGGAGGATGAAAGAGGACGGTTAAGGAAGGACGAGTGTACCAACCATTCGTTCTCTGCTTTGTACATTGCTATGGACGGCCATATGTATGAGTAATTGACTTGGTGTTTTCCTTGCACCATCAGTTGCCTCCTTGTCCATGTGTCGTCCAAGAAAATATAGTAATTTATTCCTCTGGATGGACGAGCTTTTCTTAACGATCAGAGATGCCACATGTCACAATCTAATTGATGGTTCATTTCGTCGATTCATTTTTTCGAGATGAAGACCACGTGTCAGCATCTGATTGGTCGTGTCGTTTCATATGCTTAGGTCAACCATCTATAAATAGTGGAATGCCCCCATTACCCTCTCACTTCTGAGATTTTTCCTCTTTGACATTCATCGTCTAGAGCCTCGTCTAAGAGTTTCCCGCGTCCATAGTTTCAGTGCGTCCTAGAGCCAGGTATTCCCTCTCTCCTCGTCTTTTAGGTTTTCAAAATTTTCTTTTTAGAAAATGTCAGGAATCACCATTTCCTCGTCTAGCGATAGTACAGAAAAAGCTATAGATGAGTACTATGACGAGAGTAGTGATAACTCTAGTGATACTAGTAGTAGTAGTAGTAGGGGAAACACCACTGATGAGGAGTATGTCTCAGGGGTCCCTGGGCTTCCTTTAGAAGAAGTAAAAAAACAACTTAGGAAAACTATAGGGTCCTAGGTAGGTACCTCGTCTTCCATCCCTCTGTCCAGTCCTTTGGACGAGACGGAGGTAACTGTATATAGCTGTGCTGTAGATATTCCTTCAAAGACCGACAAGGAAAGATTAAATAATCTTAGGGAGTGGTACCAAATCCCAGACGAGTTTAATCCTAGATTACCCGTCCGTGGAGAGTGGTGTTGCAACCCTCATTTTGGGATAGGTGTATACGAGGCCTACCTTCTTGGAGGTCTTAGATTTCCTTTAAATTCTTTTACCAGAGAGCTGTTAGTTAGGTTAGGTTTAGGGGTGTGTCAATTCAACCCAAATGCATGGAGATTAATTATCTCTATGCAAATTTTGTGGAGGGAAGTGTTTGGAGGGGATCGTCCTATTACTATGGACGAGTTCCTCTACTGCTATAAACCTTCAGAGATTCATCAATCTCCTAGCTTTTATCAATTCACAGCCAGGAGTAAAGATTGTAGACTGGTGAAATCCTTGGCCTCGTCTGACAGAAAATGGAAGACAGAGTTTTTCTTCGTCTCTGGATTCTGGGCTGGAAATCCCGTAGACGTTGGCCTGGATTCCTTTGGTCGTTTTACTGGGGACCTAGGGAACCTTCATCCTAAGGGTAAGTCCTTTAGCTTTCCCCTTCTTCTCTCTTACCTTTTACTTATTATTATCTCATTTAACCTTGATTTATTTCATTACAGCTGTTGGACGACCCACTTTGAGCAAGTTGCACCGTGACCGCGTCCACAGGGCTCGTCTACACGTAGACAGGGATTTCCATTCCTTGGTCAACCTCAGATGACTAGCTAAGTGGGGGTTAGGTCCTAACCCGTCTGACATTGCACTTGCACACGAGATTACAGTGAGAAAAAGTAAGTATTAGATTTTCGCATTCCTTGCATCTTTTATTTTTCTTTTTTCTAAGTGAATTCTCTTCGTCTCTTTATAGGAATGGCAACCATGAGAGGTAATAAGGGAAAGGAGGTAGGTGTTGAGGGGAGCCGTCCTGAGCTTCAAGCTCGTCCTGTTGCTGGAGAGAAAAGGAAAACCATAACGAAACACTTGGATTTGGAGAACCTCCCTAGCAGGCGTGGCAAAAAGGTTAAGCACGCCTCGTCCCAAGTAGTCAAGCCCACTCCGTCGTCCCAGCAACCAACCAAAGTCTATGATATCGACTCATCCACTCCTGTGGAGTCCACTCCGTCCAAGACTCCACCATCCAAAACCGCGCCCACATCGTCTTAACCATCCCAAAGGGCCTTTTCAAACATCATTGAAAATGAGGACTTGGCCTGGGAGCGTTTTAAGAACGCTGTGACGGACGAGGATATAAACGTTTGCTACGACATGTCCCTTAAGGACTTCGAACACTCTGGTGTTCATGACCTTTTCAAGGTAATATTTCTTTCTTCGTCTTGACCAAATGTACATTTTTCTTCTTTTCTCTCTTTTTTTTTTTTTTTTTTTTTTAACTTATATTTGTTGTTGACTTTTTCAGGGCATGTCTAAGTTTATAGCAGCGTCCAGACAGGTCACTGGGTTGGACAAGACGAGGATCTTGCTTGAGACGAGGATACAGGAGTTGAAGGAAGAAGCCAGGCAATGGGCTGAGGTGGCTGCTAAGACGACGGATGAGGCGAAGGACCTTAAAGCTCTGGTTGAGGAGTTGAGGGCTAATGCTGCTGAGAAAGATGCTCGTCTTGAAGACTTGCAAAGAAAGAGCGACGAGCATAGCATACTCCTCTCCAAAGCCAAGGAAGATGCAGTGGCTGAATTCAAAGCATCTAAGCAATACACAGATGCTATGGACACCAACTACACAGCAGGGTTTGAAAACTTCAGGATGGACGCTACTGAGAAGTTTCCTGATGTGGACTTCAGCTCCATCGTGCTCAATTTGAACCCTGCCACCACTAGCTCTCTCCTTGGTCTTTACTCTGAGGACGCCAACATAGAGGATGATGCCACGACTCAGCCTCAGGACGACCCCAATCCGGATGCCTCAATTTAGAACATACCTTGATGACTTAGTGTTTTTATTTTTTATTTTTTTAATATATGTAATTTGAGTACATTTAGTTCATCCATGTTTAAGGACGAATTTTGATAAAACAGTTAAGGGTGTTTAGGACGTTTCTTGTCTGCCCTTGAAAACAATTAAATGAATACTGTTTGTTTTATGTGCATGGACGAGTGTTTATCTCCTATACTTGATTTCCTGTTTTACTCGTCTACATTTCATACACAAACTCAAACCATTTTTATTGGAATTCCCACTTGAGTGTGATTTGTCCATGTGAAATGGTAACAAAAACTTCACTTGAAATAGTTAAGTAAATAAGCATTACTCGTCCTTAGACTTGTCTGCACTTTTGTCTCGTCCATGAGATGCCCTCTCCTTTAAAGTAGGTGATTTAAACAAGTTTAAAACGCCCATGTTTTTCCTCGTCCATGGTATGGTTAGGTATTATGTTCTACCTTGCCCCATTTTATGGACGAGCATGCCTTGGTTTTGCTTGTAATTTGATCTATACAAGCTCTATCTCGTCCTTCGCTTTGGACGATCATGCTTTATCTCATCCTTTGCTTAGGAAATCTTGAGATTACATCTCTGCGTCTAGAGAATTTTCTCGTTTTGAGCTTTTCAGCTGTTCTCAAGTCAATATGAACAAAAAGCAGTACTTGAATCATGGATTCACACAACATTATGTACATTCCATAAATATTGTTCACAATACAGACATTGTTCATAGACGAGGCATGTTTTAAGAAACTAATGCCTGCCTTAAAAGAAAAACAAACACAAGCCAAACCATAATCTTGTCCTTAACATAATAATAAGACAAATAGATAAACAAAGTCTTTTATGTAGAATAGTTTTTTATGTAGATAGACAGCCTCCAGACTCGTCCAAAGTCATGTTCATTTAAGCTTGCATTTTACTGATAGTACTTCCTCAAGTGCTCCACATTCCAAGGATGCTCTAACTTCCTCCCATCAAGGGCTTCCAAGTAATAGGACCCTTATCTTTTGCAGTTGACGACTCTGTAGGGGCCTTCCTAATTTGGTCCCAACTTCCCATGAGCTGGGTTCTTTGTTGCTAAGGAAACCCTTTTTAGGACGAGGTCTCCTACGCTGAAACGCCTTGGCTTCACCATTGCATCATACTGCCTAGCCATAAGGTTTTTGTACCTTGCCATCCTTTGTTCAGCGTCCATCCTTACCTCGTCTATGAGATCAAGGTTCAAACGGAGTTACTCCTCATTGTCTTTGTCTTGATACGCCGCCACTTTATGATTAGCCATATGCACTTCTGCAGGTATGACTGCTTCTGTTCCATAGGCTAGCTTGAAAGGAGTTTCCCCTGTAGGAGTTCTTGCTGTCGTTCTATATGCCCACAGAACACCTGGTAGCTCATCTGGCCATACTCCCTTAGCCCCCTCAAGCCGAGTCTTGATTAATTTTAACAAGGATCGGTTTGCAACTTCTGCTTGGCCGTTAGCTTGTGGGTGGGCTGGTGAGGAGTAGTGATTTTGAATTCCGAAGTGCATGCAAAAATCTCTGAAAAGTGCATTATCAAATTGTCGTCCGTTGTCTACCAGCACTCTGGGTACTCCAAATCTGCACACAATGTTCTTCCACACGAAGTTTTTGACGTTCTGTTGTGTGATGTTAGCCAAGGATTCCGCTTCTACCCATTTGGTAAAATAATCAATACCAACCACGAGGAATTTTATTTGTCTTACGCCCAGTGGAAATGGACCCAGAATGTCTAGTCCCCATTGTGCAAAAGGCCAGGAGGTCGTCATTGGAGTCAAATACTCTGATGGTTGCCTGGGGACGTTGCTAAACCTTTGGCATTGATCGCAGACCTTGACGTAATCCCTTAGTGTCAGCTTGCATGCTTGGCCAATAAAATCCTACACGGACGATTTTGTGGACGAGCGACCTGGCTCCTGAGTGATTGCCACATGCTTCTTCATGAATTTCCCTTATTATGTAGTTTGCTTCGTCCGGGGCCAAACACCTGAGATAAGGCTGGGAAAAACCTCTTTTATAAAGAATCTCGTCCATAAGAACGTACCTGACTTCCCTTACCCTCAGCTTTCTTGCTTCGTCCTTCTCTTCTGGGAGTCGTCCGTCTTTTAGGTACGACACAATTGAAGTCATCCAATTTGCTCTAACTTCCACCTGTTGTACTTCTGGGATGTCTATACTTGGCATATACTGAATTTCATCAAATTCATCTACGGCTTCACTCGCTGAGGCTTCTTTCGCCAAGGCATCAGCTTCCATGTTTTCCTCCCTTGGGATTCGAACGAAGTTAACTTTCTCAAACTTTTTTATAAGGCACATCACTCTGTTTAGATACTTCCTCGTTCGCTCTTCTTTGGCTTCAAACATGCCATTCACTTGGCTTATGATTAACTGAGAATCTCCCAGGACGAGGAGTGACTCTGCTTCTACGGACTTGGCCAAATCCATCCCTTTGAGAAAAGCTTCATACTCAGCTTCATTATTAGCTGTCTGGTACTGCAAACGAACTTTGTGTTTTAACTTGTCCCCCTCTAGAGATTGTAAAAACACACCTACTCCTCCTGCGTACTGTGTAGATGAACCATCCACATAGACGACCCACTTAATATTTTCCTTCTCACCCACCTCGTCACAATTTAAGGTAAACTCTGCAATGAAATCTGCCAGAGCTTGAGCTTTTATGGCATGCCTCGGTTGATACTTTATGTTAAACTCACTGAGCTCGACGGCCCATTGGATCAAATGTCCCGCAACCTCTAGTTTGTTCATTGCCTTCTTGAGTGGGTGATCTGTCATGACGTTAATGATGTGAGCCTGAAAATAATGCCTTAGTTTTCTGGAGGCTGTTATCAGTGCAAAAGCCAGTTTCTCCATCAACGGATATCGTTCTTCTACCCCCCTCAGTTCTTTGCTGGTATAGTATACAGGTCTTTGTACCTTGTCTTCTTCCCTCACTAATGCTGAACTCACGGCATGTGGGGTGACTGCTAAATATAAATACAACTCTTCCCCTTGCACGGACGGGCTTAACAAAGGGGCTTTGGTGAGGTATGTCTTCAAATCTTCAAAAGCTTTCTGACACTCGTCGGTCCATTCAAATGCTTTTTTAAGAACCTTAAAAAACGGCAGGCATTTGTCAGTAGCTTTAAAAACAAACCTGTTGAGGACAGCGACTCGTCCAGTGAGGGACTGGACTTCTTTAACACTGCTCGGAGGCTCCATATTCAATATTGCTTGAATTTTGTCAGGGTTTGCTTCGATTCCTCTGTAGGAGACCATAAACCCCAGGAATTTTCTTGATGATACTCTAAAAGCACATTTGCTAGGGTTCAACTTCATGTGATACTGCTTCAGTGTATTAAATGTTTCCTGCAAGTCGTTCAGATGCCTATCTTCGTCCTGAGTTTTCACCAACATATCGTCTATATAGACTTCCATATTCTGCCCGATCTGTGGGTGAAACATATGATTGACCAGTCGTTGGTATGTTGCTCCAGCATTTTTCAAACCGAAAGGCATCACTTCATAACAAAATAATCCCTGACTGGTGACAAAGGACGTCTTCTCTTGGTCCGCTTTGTCCATCCTAATCTGATTGTATCCAGAGAAAGCATCCAGGAAACTGAGTAATTTGTGGCCTACAGTAGAATCTACCAGCTGATCAATGTATGGTAACGGGTAACTATCCTTGGGACAAGCCTTGTTTAAGTCAGTGAAATCAACGCACATTCTTCACTTGCTATTCGCCTTCTTGACCATGACTACGTTGGCCAACCACTCAGGATAGTATACCTCTCGAATGAACTTCGCCATAATTAGCTTCTGAACTTCCTCCTTAACAGCATTGTCTCTCTCTGGGGCGAACACCCTCTTCTTTTGCCGTACTGGTTTGGAGGAAGGGCATACACTCAGACGATGGGTAATGACACTAGGATCTATACCCGGCATGTCTTTGTGACTCCATGCAAACACATCTCTGTTTCTTTTTAAAAAACAAATAAGATCTTTCTTGATCTTTGCTTCCAAATCTGCTCCAACCCTGGTACACCTCTCAGGGTTATTATCATCTAAAGGAATGTCTTCCAACGCTTCAATGGGTTCTGCCATAACTTTCTTTTCTTCGATACTCATTGTTTGAATTTGCTCGTCCGTGGCCAGCATGGCTAGATAACACTCTTTTGCTGTTAGTTGGTCTCCCTGTACTTGGCCTACCCTATGTTCTGTTGGGAACTTGACTGACAAGAGTTAGGTAGATGTAACTGCCTTCCACCTATTTAGGGTTGGCGTCCCAATTATTACATTGTAAGAGGATGAACAATCGACCACAAGGAAGTTCACCTCTTTGGTAACTTGCTGCGGATATGCCCCCACTGTCACTGGTAATAAAATGCTGCCCATAGGTTGTATCTTCATTCCACCAAAACCCACTAGAGGGGAGCTCGCTTGTCGCAGCCGATCTCATCCTAACCTCATCTGCTGAAAGGCTGGATAATACAAAATATCAGCTGAGCTTCCGTTATCTATCAACACCCTTCTGGTCTTATAATCAGCAATAAGGAGGGTGATGACAATAGCATCGTCATGGGGATGGTGAATTTTCTCTGCGTCCTCGTCCGTGAAGGTGATCGCCTGCTCATCCATAGTTCTCTCACTCGGTAATCGTCCAGAGAGTTGAACATTCTGTACTGCTTTCAAGTATGCTTTCTTCGACTTGGACGACTGTCCTGTAGGACTTCCCCCTAGGATGATTCTTATTTCTCTAAGCGATGGTCATGATGACTTCTCTACCTTCGCTTTCAATATCTCATCCTTGTGGTCTCGTCCAAGGAAATTTCTCAACTTTCCTTGCCTGATGAGATTCTCAATCTGCTGCTTCAAATCAAAGCATTCATCCGTATCATGCCCATGATCCCTATGAAAGCAACAATACTTATTCCTATTGCGCTTGTTGGGATCTCCCTTCATCTTCTCTGGCCACTTCAAAGAAGGCTCGTCTTTGATTTGCATAAGAACTTGCTCAAGTGGCACGTTCAAGGGGGTATACTGTTGATTTCGTGCTGAAGGACCTGCTTTCTTTTCTTGATCCCTCTTATCTTCCGTCCGTCCCTTCTTAGGACGAGGGCCTTGCTCCGACTGACGCATTGTGTTGGCTTCAACCTTCTCAACTCTCTTCCTCTTCTTGGCTATGATAGCATCCTCTGCATTCATGAAGTTCTGGGCTGAATGAACTAGCTCAGCCATAGTTTGAGGTGCCTGTTCATATAGCTTATGGATAAATAAGTCAGAATGAACTCCATTATAAAATGCTGCTAGGAGGAGTTTATCATCCACCTCGTCCATCGCCAAGGCATCCCTGTTGAAACGCGTAATGAAGGACTGCAAACTTTCATTCTCCCCTTGCTCTATGGTTAGCAAGCTAGACGAAGAACGTTTGTGCCTCTGCCCTCCAATGAAATTGTTAACGAACAACTTGCTTAACTCTTTGAAGGACGTCACTGTATTAGGAGGTATTTTGTTGAACCACACTCGTACAGGTCCTTTGAGGGTAGTAGGAAAAGCTCTGCACATTATTTCGTCTGGAACTCCTTGAAGATGCATAGTAGTTTTGAAGGTGGCAATATGGTCAAAAGGATCTCGCGTCCCATCATACAAATCTAAAGGAGGCATCTTGAACTTAGGTGGCAAAGGATGAGCATTGATGGACGCCACAAAGGGGGAATCAGTACTGTGAACTAAGTCTTCCACATGGTTTGTTTTCCTCATGTTTTCCCTCATCTCGTCCATGACCCTTCTCATTTGATCCATTTCCCTTTCTAAATGAGGTACCCTCTGTGAAACGGTACCTCTTGACTGATTTTCAGTTTCAACATTCCTTTCCTCTTCTTGACTTTGGGCCTGTTCTTCGGCATTCCATTCACGAGGCTGCTTCCTTAACTCAAGTTGTCTAACCAACTCTTGGTTTTGACGGGTTAACTCTGCCATAGCAGCGGCCATGGATTGCATATGTTGGAATGAGGGTGGTTGCATAGTGGGTGCTGACTGACGGTCGCGGTGAGGGTTACTAGATGCGTCCCTGCTTTGTTGAGGGCCTGGACTCGTAGCCCTAGATCTTGTCCGAACCATTTCAACCATTTATTGGAGAAAGAAACTATAGAACTTAATAAACTAAGTTCAAAAGACAACAAATTTCTTACGTTTCTTTCCCACAGACGGCGCCAACTGATAAGTTCTTAAGGATCAGTGGGCTAAAAAGTCTTCGGGTGCTGTTGATCTTGAAGAATGAGTCCTGGAAAACCAAAGAAAATCAGAGAATACTGGTGGAAGCCGACCTTTAATCCTCCGATGGTAAAGTTAGTGGATTGAAGTAGAAAAAAGAGCCTTCAAAGGCTTCACTAATTTTTTTTATCTAGAATTCCAAAAGAGAGAAAAATATCCCCTTACCTTTGCGCCGAAGGGTCTTTATATAGTGTTAGAAATCAGTTATTTCTCCTATCGTCGTAGAGTTTGGAGGATTCAGAGGGTAACCTCCATAATTGTCATAGGAGACACCTCATCGGGACCTGTGTTGAGATTCAAACAATATGACTTTTCAACATGACTCTTGGTTGGAAGTGTGTTGAAGTGTAACTCTTGGTGAACCTTACTCGTCCATACTCACTCGTCCATCATTAAGGAAGGACGAGGTTCACTGCTTACTCGTCCTTCATTGGACGAGTGAATGGAGGATGAAAGAGGACGGTTAAGGAAGGACGAGTGTACCAACCATTCGTTCTCCGCTTTGTACATTGCTATGGACGGCCATATGGACGAGTAATTGACTTGGTGTTTTCCTTGCACCATCAAATTGTAAGTTAACAATTGCCAAAAATAAGACATTATAATTTGTAATTTTTCCAAGTTAACATTAATGACCAAAATATTTCTAAATATTAGGAGAGGCGGGTACAAACCTGCAGAAGAAATTCTTCCAAATTTGCACCTCTAAAAGCTCCATCAAGTTTGCTGAGTTTCACATATATGGAAAATGATGCAAAAGATTTGACTCTAGATATTTATGGCTGTTTAAACGAACTATATTTGTGAATACATCTCTGAAGTGGACTCAATTAAAGTCAAGTTTAAGGTAAGTACTTGATTTCCTTCAAAGACAATATACTGATATAGGAAAGTAACCTATCATAGAAACCATAGTCACGCAATTCGCCAAAATGCAAATATGATCAAAAACTTGATGTATTAAACTGTGCTTTGTAAAAAAACCTGTATTTAGCAAGCTATTCAATGAAGACAATAAAAAAAGATATCCAATAGGAAAAAAAGAAACCCGAATAGTTCAAGCAAAGAGTAGTTTGACAATCAGTACATTTTTCATCAACATACATGCTTAAATATTTACAATCTCTATTTATACATAAAATGTGACAGATTTAATATATAGATTCAATATAGCTACATGATTGTCACAATGTTATATGAATCTATTGATTTATATGACATTGTAATTTTCTTCAGTTTTTGTCAGTATTGAACCAAAAGGCAGAGCAATTCATTAAAAATTCTAGCAATCAAAACAACCATCCACACCATAGCTAGGCAATTCATTTTTATTTTCCAACAAAGCAAATCACTGTACAATGTCGTATTTCTTTTGTTTAATTCTTTTGGTTACATAAACTGAAGAAACAATCCAGCTTGTGGGATACTATGGAAGGTGACGATGTGCCTCTTGCATCACAGCTTGTGGCATGAAAGTTGACCCACAATGTTTCGGATGAAAGTTGACAGGTATAAACACTATGTTGGGAATTTTTCTTCAGGTTCTGTTAGTATTGAATCTATTAAAAGTAAGACAATGTCTCTTACATTATATTTTGGTAGTAAAACCGAAAACCCTACACAATTCATATAATTCAAAACTGAGCAGCAATTCATTACGGATAATCTATTGGCAGTTTTGCTACCAAATCATTACTATGGAAGGGGATGATGTGCCTTCTGCATCACAGCATGTGGCAAGATACAATGTTTTGGATGAAAGTTGACACAGGCTTGGTATTAAGTTATTAACATGTCGGTCATGGTTGCAAATTCAAAATTCAAGTTGGGTCATGACATATTTTTGTGATAATAGGTGCTAATGATCTCTACATGGTATATATGGAGTCTTTTTAATATTTTAGTTTTCACTTTAACAATGTAGAAATTGAGTCATCAATGATTGAGTGTTTATATGTTACACATTTCTGCAAATTTGTTCAACACATTGCATAGATTTGCGATTACTAAAAATAATAATTGTTCAATCACTTTAATTTTAAATTTGGGTTTGGATAAGATTAAAATCCAACTTATATATGAATACTTCTCAAATTATTTCTTTATGAGATGTACAACTTTACTCTTATATAGCTTTTTAAAATAAATAAACAAATAAAAGCAATCTCAAATGAATGCAAAGTAATTGAAAATTAATATTTCATCACTGAATCAGGGGAAAAAAAAATATAATATACGAAAACATGGTATACAAACAAAATTAGGCAAGAACTTATTTAAATTACACAGTTGTTTTAATCTGCAGAAAACAGTCATTATTTAGCTCAAACAAATAACAACTAAAGCAACATAGGAATTTATTCAAATTACAAAAGAGCCATGATAGAAAGAAACTAATGGTTACATTCTTTGAAAGATAACAGGTATAAACACTGTGTTGGGAAATTTTAGTATTGAATCTATTCGAAATAAGACTATTCGAATAGCCTACACAATTCATATAAATCAAAAGATAATCTATTGGCAGTATTTCTGCAGCGAAGGTGGGGAGATTTTCACAATTTCAAATGGTAAGATTCCTTCCCTTCATGGTTTTAGTCTTTTTGGGTATAGCAGAAGTGAAACCGTATAGCAAAAGTTCAAACCGTATGGTTGTCCTTCAAACCGTCAAAACAGAGCTCCAATTAAGAACCACAGCAATCAAAACAATCACCCACACCACAGCATGAAAGAGGCAGTAACAAAATGTACAACTCAGAGTTCCAATTAAAAGCCCTAGCAATCAGAATTTCAGCATAACAATCATCCACACCACAACACGAAAGAGGCAGTAACAAAATGAAAAAAGGGAAACAAAAAACATCAAGCAAAAGAATGGAGCACAAAAGGAATTGGGATTTAGAGATACCTCAACTGAATCATCCAGGTTCTGTCAGTATTTATACACTGTGAGAAGAGGAAAACAGAAAGGAAGGAAGATAGATGGGCGGCTGTTACTATGAAACCGTAGAGCAGGAAGGTGGGGAGATTTTCACAGTTTCAAATGGTATTAGATTCCTTCCCTTCAGGGTTTCAGACTTTCGGGTTTTCCTTAGGTTGAAACGATGTGAAACCGTATAGCAGAAGTGAAACAATGTGAAACCGTAGCAGAAATTCAAACCGTTCCCTGCGCTGTGTACCCTCTTTCACGGTTTCAATTTTCCTGTTTTTCCTTTAAGTTGAAAAGGTTTGGGTTTGGGCTTTTATGATGGAATTAAATAGATAAGAAATGGGCTTTATAGTGGAGATAGGGCTGTGATTTATTATTATTTTGAAATTTATAGATTTATTATGATTCTAAATTTTTTTTTAAAAAAAACTATTTTAAAATTATAGGAAAAAAGGGTGAAAATGACATGGGCATTGACATGGCACAACCTGAGTGCAGTAACATTTAATGCTACGCTTCAGCTTTTAGTAATATATAGATTGGAAAAAAAAATATGGGGTAAAATGGGGTGTCGGCAAATATCACATGTCATAATTGCCAAGATTACACATGCAATACATATTACATGCGGCATAATTACCAAGCTTATTATAGCATATTTCATTCTTGATATATTTAGGGAGTAAATGACATACAAGTTCAGTTTCTCATCCTCATGCATGGAAGCTCACCATGTCCACACCAAATTGACATATTTTATTTTATTTTATTTTATTTTATTTTTTGTGTGTGTGGATAATTCGATAGTTACAAAGAGGGAGGGGGATTAGAAACTTAGAGATGTCTCCATTAGAAGCATTAAAAAGTATCACTTGAACTACAAGACTCTTGACACATAGTTCACTCATAATGAAATTTACACATTGAATGCAAACTCTGATATCCAAACATCTTTTAGTCATGAGATGGAAGTATGGATTGCGAGATTCCTTTGGTATATTGATATAAAAATTTATGGTATCAACATGATGAAGCTTAATTAGGATAAGCGTTGGCAACATGCAAGTCAGATGATAAGTGGCATTTCTTGCGAAGGGCATAAGAATTGAAAACATGTGCTAATAGGTACTAACCGGTAGGCTGAGGAGAAAAAAAAGAAAAAGAAAAAAGAATTTGCCTAGTATGGGAATCGCTAATGATTAACTAGTTGGTGAGGCGATAGCCTACAAATATACAATATCATAATCGACACCATATATTAGCTTCATAAACTAAGTTGACAGCTTAGATATCAAAATTTTACTTTGAATTTTTTTGTGTGTGAATATTTTCAATCACAAGGACTTCACCCACCATGAATTACGTGAACTTCTTGTCACGATATGATTACAATTTGAATTATTCAAAGATTATTGTTCTTTAGCATCAAGGCTATAATGTATCAAAAGGAGATTTTGTGAGCAATACAATAGACATAACATTTCATAATCCATTGAGATGACAAATTATTTTTCCTTTTTATAGGAGAAAGCAATTTGGGTGCAGTACTCTAATGTACCAGATTAGAAAAATGTCATTTGTCATGTCTCCACATTGTGTCGATTCCAATGCACAGAAGTTTAGGACCCAAAGCTTACCCTTCACATAAAACCGTCACGAATATCGCTTTCATGATTATTAGGAGGCCTTGTAGGAATAAAGCTACTTAGGACATCTTTGAGTTCTAAGGCAGTCTTCCCGCGATGGATAATTCCAACACCTCCTTTAAATTCGTGTGTTTTGCTTTGAGATGGTACCAACAACAGAACAGTTACAAATACTACAACAACGACAACGAAAACCGGAGAACAGAACTTCCCACGGGTTTGACCTGAACCTTGAATTGGACTGATTATATCTGGGCAAGAGACCATGCTTGGGGAACAAAGATCTGTGTTTCCAGCGAATGAACTGTCTATAAACAAAGAACACATCCCACCGCTAGGAATTCTTCCCACAAATGTATTATAGGATAAATCGAGGGTCATAAGGGGGCTCATGTTGCAGATTTCATTCGGTATATGCCCACTAAGTCGGTTATGCGAAAGATTAAGAACGCTGAGAAGCTTCAACCCGTCAATCTCTTTAGGAATTCCCCCAAAGAAATTGTTTTGGCTAAAATCAATGGACGTAACTGAAGTACAATGAGATATCGAAGTTGGAATCTCACCACTAAAGTTGTTTGCACTAACGTTAATCTCTGCCAACATTGGTAAATTAAATATGTCGTTAGGAATCTCACCTTGAAATCTATTCACTTCTAGTGATAAAGTTTGCAAGCTTTTTAGATTTCCGATTGCTTGAGGGATTTTTCCTGTGATTTGATTGTAGGATAGCAAGAGCACTCCAAGTGAGTCCCCTGAAATGTTGGAGGGGAGCTCGCCAGAGAAATTGTTGTCGCTGACCTCAATTATTTGCACTAGGGGCAAGTTAAAAATCCCAGCAGGAATCGTCCCGTTGAGTAAGTTCTTCTGAATTCGAACTTTCACTAGCGACTTACAATCACCAAGCTCCTCGGGGATTGGTCCAAAAAAGAAAATTTCCATCAAAATCAACGTCTTCAACTTCCCTCCTTTACATAAATTTCGTGGAATCGGACCACTAAGATGGTTAGATGTGACATCGAGATCTTCAAGTTTTCCATTTTGACCCAGTTTATTCGGGAGTTCAGACGTAAAGTTGTTCTCCCATACCTGAAACACCTTAAGATTTGGTAGGTCACCAATAAATGCTGGAATTCCACCGAAGAGTTTGTTTTTGAACAGATTGATTGTGCTGATTTTTGTTAGTTTTGAGAAACTTTCGGGGATGTCTCCAGTGAGTTGGTTAATTGAAAGGTCTAGTATTGTCAAGCTGTCCAAAACAGAGAGTTCAGGAGGTATATTACCCGTGAGTCGGTTGATTTGTAGATGTAATGCTTCCAAGTTCTTCAAAAGGCTTAGACTCCTAGGAATCTCACCGGTGAGGCTACAACTCGCCATGTCGAGGCGTTGAAGCGAACTCAATGATCCAAGCTCCTCTGGAATACCTCCTTCAAAAGCGTTGAAGTACCCAACAAACAATTTTTTGAGATTTTTTAACCTACCCAGCCTCGCCGGGATCTTGCCAGTAAGTGAGTTGCCATTCAAGCCCAAGAACTCAAGGCTCTGAATCTCGGAGTAACTGTCTGGAATCCGACCAGAAAAATAGTTCCCGCCAAGACAAAGATGCTTGAGATTTTTCAAGTTCACGAGCTCAGTAGGAAGGGGCCCGGAAAAATTGTTGTTGTAAGTGTCAAGAATCTCGAGCTCTGTCATTCCCAGGGTTATTTCTCCAGTAAAGTTTCCGTAGAGAACGTTATTGGAGACATTGAGGACCTTGAGTGACGTGAGGTTTGCCATCTCCATAGGAAGCATCCCCGTGAGATTGTCTGCAGCGAGTGTTAAATTGACCAACTTGTTCAATAGCCCAATCTCCGGCGGAATGAAACCGAAGAGAGGTATGTTTGACACGTTCAAAGAAATGACTCGTGAATCATGGTCACAGGAGACTCCGGAGAAGGAACAATGGGCTGTTGGAGACAAATAGTGTTTCCAGTCCTCCAGGCCCGAGCCTTGGGGTCCCATCATAGATGACTTGAGCTTCAACAGTACTTCATAGTCACTACTATGCGTAGTAGGGCATGCCGAGAAAAGAAAGAGAAGTAAAGTAACGTGGAGGCAATTACAAATGAAAGAGCTTCTCATCATTCTTTTTTTTTGGGTACAGGATGACTAAAATGCTGTGCTGGTTATCACCACCACTCACTTAGATGAAAAATGGGTATTTCTTTCTTTGTTGCTCTAAGTTTCTGGAACATTGGCCCTATTTAAATGCTGATCCCCTTGCAGGGTTAAACTCAAAGGTCAAAGCCATCTCTTATTATGTTTTAAATAATTGATAAAATAAAAAAAAAGGAGTAACTTTAAGTGTTTTATATATATATATATATATATATATAGACTCACTTTTAATGTGGTGATTATTTTACAAGTACAAATTTTATAATAAAAAAATGTCAGGCACAAAGTTCTTTTGTGTAAAACAACGTAAGATTAAGTATTGCAAACAAGGGCCCTTATTTATATTTTATACATACACGAATCCTATTCCTGATATTGCATGTTGGGATATGGAAACACTCTGTAGCATGTATTGCAGCCTAGATAATTCTTACTCTCGTACTACTGTACTAGTCCAGACTATGTTGTCTGATGTATTTGTGCTCTTTAATTTAAATTAAATCTTTTCAATATCAGCAAAAAAAAAAAAAAATGTATACATCCATGAAGTTAATTTTGCCTTATCCTTGAAATTAAACTAATAATTTTATTGTGAATATACGGCTTATTACTTGTTTGGTTTGGCTTTCTTTTCTTTTGATAGAAATTATAAAACATAACTCCAATACCATGTTAAAAAATGCGAGACATTGCTTTGACACCGTGACAAAATCTATGCATGAGAAGATATGAAAATTTAAATGCAGAAGGAAAAAAGGGAAAAAAAAGATAACAAAATGATTAATGTAATTCGACCATAGAAAGCCCTTTATAACTATATCTTTACTATTATGATTTTTGTGTATTAGAATAAACCTAGATGTTAGGTTCATATTCATTGAGTGTTGGCAAACCGCCAACAAAATTGTAAGTCTTGTTGAGTCAACTATGCGTATTTTCAAGTCCAAGACAAAAACCCAAGATCAATTGAAGAAAATGAAGTTTCTGGAATCTCGACAACTCATTGATTGATTGAGACAAGCTTGATAGCAATCAATAGATAGAGAATTGGGAAATCAGTTTTTGCAATGATATATTTTATTTTAAGTCAACCATAAAAGAATGGGCTTTGTAATCCTAATTAGAGAGCCTATATATATAAACGCCCATTAATTATGCAGGACTTTTTATATTGTGGTAGAGATATAAACCTTAAGGTATTTAGAGAGAGAATTCTAACCTCCACCTATTCAACCTTTGAGTTCAAAAGCAAATAGAGATCTATCATTCATGGTGTGGTTGTTGACATAGTGCAAATCAAGTTTGAATCTGAAAAGCCTACACATTGAAATTGTTGTGAAGAATCTTCAAGAGGATTCTTGAAGTTGCGACCAAGAAGTTCATGAGAAGGAATTTAAAATAGAAGAGTCCAATCAAGTTTGAGTTGCATGTAGTCACTTGAGTAAGTCACTATTAGAGGTAGCAATTAGGAACATAGGTATGTTTCAATTGTAAGAACTTCAATTCTATTAGTGAATTTCTTCTTAGGATTTAGGAACCTCATAGTGGTTTTATTTTGGATAGTTGTCCTTGAGTTTTTCACTTCATCGTCATATTATTGTGTTCATTGTTTGATGCTTTATTAGTGGTGTGTATATATATATATATACACACACATTGTTGAGGAAAAGTGGTATATTTAATTTGTGGGGATTAACTTGGAAATCAATCTGAATTCATAATTAATTGATTATTTAATTATGTTGTAAAATAAATCAAGGGGTCTGAGGGGGTATTTGGTATTGTTGTTTAAATAACAGTTTTCAGTTTCTAAACATCATAACACATGTTTTCAACGTATTTTTACAATACTTTTTAATCCACATGTATTTTCACAACACTTAAATAATGAAATTAGAAATCTCTTACCAAACGAGCCATAAATTTCCCTAAAACCAAAGTAAGATATTTATATTATGCTAAATTCTAGACTGATTACCCACTAATCTAAGGTTACACTATTGCAATAAAAGTCATGCTAAAAAAATATTGCAATGCCATTATTATTATTATTTTTTTACTTGTATTTCAAGTAAGATTAAGATTACTTTTCTATTTACTTATTGAGTTAGTTTATCTGCATTTAAATAGGATTAGATACAATGAACATGGACAATATATTTAGTCCTTGACTATACATTTTTTTTCCAAATTAAAGTCCTTGAGCAGAATTGGACCCGGATATCTTAAACATTTTTTTATTACACATAATTTTATTACTCCTTAATTTTTTAGGTATAATTATATTTTTGCTCAACTTAATTTTGTGCAAAATAAATCAATGAAAATTAACTATACCAAAAGTATGCTTTTATGCGACAAGGCTCTAGTCATCTGACCCTATAGAACGTTTTACGATTATCGTTGTTATCCAATGGTGTGCAGTTCAATATAAGGCAATTGAGGGTAATAGACCCCTGTTCCAAACTCAGGTTTTACAATTTTCTTTTGTTAAGTGTGTTCCAACTTCCAAGCCAGGTTATCATAATAGATTGGGTTCCTGCTCATTTGTGAATATCCTGTAAATTTGAATTGAAACAAAATTGCTTTCCTAATGAGTAATCTAAACCATGGGGGACTCAGCAGTTGTGGACCTTGCTTTAAAATAAATTCTTCCTTGTTATTACAATGAAGTATTTTGTCCATACTAATTGATGAAAAATCATTTAAACAAAAAAAAAAAAAAAATTGATGATATATCAATGTGGCTGTGACGTCTTTAACTCTTATAAAGAAGTTTATAAATGAATAAATAAATAAAACAATTATAAAGAAAAGAAGCCTTTTTTTTTTCAGAAGGCTATAGAAAAGAACCTTTTTTTTTTTTTAGTAGAAGAATATAGAAAAGAAGGTGATTAAGTGGATGCAGCAATAAAGTGTTATTCCTAAGTAGTATTAGGATAATATATTAATAAGAGGTTAGGATGTCTTTAACTCTTTTTTGAGAATCAGGACGCGTCTTTAAGTAACTTCTAAAAAAGGTGATTAAGTGAAGAGGGATGCTACGTCTACAACAATTTTACAACAAATCACAGGTGGTTAGTTATTATTGGTTCAAATTTGAAACTAATACTAAGATTACTTTTTTGTCCCAACAATAACAACCAGTAACAACCTACCACTTAGGATTTGTTGTAAAAATGTTGTAAAAATGTTGTAGACATATCATTTCTCTTAAGTGAATGCAGCAATAAAGTGTTATTCTTAAGTACTAGGATAATCTATTAATACAGCAATCTTCTTCTAAATATATATATATATATATATATATATATATATTAATTTGAGAATCGCTCAAGATTGACCACAAAGTCTGAAGCTAATAAATAAATAAAACAATTATAAAGAAAAGAAGTCTTTTTTTTTTTTTTTCAGAAGGCTATAGAAAAGAACCTTTTTTTTTTATTTTTTTATTTTAAGTAGAAGAATATAGAAAAGAAGGTGATTAAGTGGATGCAGCAATAAAGTGTTATTCCTAAGTAGTATTAGGATAATATATTAATAAGAGGTTAGGATGTCTTTAACTCTTTTTTGAGAATCAGGACGCGTCTTTAAGTAACTTCTAAAAAAGGTGATTAAGTGAATGCAGCAATAAAGTGTTATTCTTAAGTACTAGGATAATCTATTAATACAGCAATCTTCTTCTAAATATATATATATATATATATTAATTTGAGAATCGCTCAAGATTGACCACAAAGTCTGAAGCATCAATTCCATTTTTACAACGTCAAATCAGTTCTCTGTGAACAAATTCATATTCTCATTGAAAATTATAATGGAGAATATATATGTTCAGAGTGAAAGTTTGTACTCATCTCTTTTCACTCACTTTTGACTAGATGAATTTTCTCTCTTATTTCTCTTATAGTCTCCTATGGCTGGAATAGAGAGAAAATATAAATATAGAATAAACTTCTGCATTTATTTTTTTAGAGATAATTAGAAACATATACGTTAATATACTGATTAACTTTGTAGTTTGAACTCCTCCATCCTTAAAATTTAAGTACTTTATGCATGGAAAAGTTTCAATTAAACTATATGACTTTTAATTATAATTATAGACATTGCCTATAATTATAGGTTTTTTTTTTTTTTTTAATTACTTTCTATTTTTAAAAATATTGGATAATTGGAAGACTTTGTCCACTCACCCCATTGGAGTTGTACTTGTACATATCAAATGACCTAAAGATTTTTGTTAAGATTATATAGATGCGTGTATGAGCGTGTGTATTTTGGGACTGCATTAATTGAATAAAAGATTCAACAAAAATGCAATAAGCCTTACAAGCTTCCAAGGTGACTTTTGGAGCTTCATGCTTATTACAATAGAAGTGACTTTTGAGCCCAACAACAACTGACGTAGGACAACTAGAACAAAACTGAAATAACAATAAAATAAAGGGATATGACCTAGGAGTCAGCACCTAGGCTTTGCTTGGAGTCAGCACCAAGCGAGAAAACCACTAGGAGTCAGCACTTAGGGTAGACTTGGAGTCAGCACCAGATCAAAGAAAGACCAAATGGCCATTGTTTTCATTCATCAAAATATCAACTAACTCCTTAAGGAGTACAATAGGTTCCTTATAAAGGATTACTAAACCCTAATTCTAATTGGCTAGGAAACCCTAATTGGCTATTACAAAAATAACCTTGCTTCCCAAATTAAAATACTAATAGCTCAATAAACTACTAGGATCTAATTGCCTTATTACAAAAATAACTTTGCTTCCCAAATTAAAATACTAATAGCCCAATAAACTACTAGGACCTAAAATATAAAAATACAATTGACTTGCACACATAAATAATATTAAATAATAATTTTCTTGCATCTCCCACATCATTCTCCTCTGTTGGAGAAAACTCGACCTCGAGTTTTAAAGCATTGAAGGATTAGGATGCTGACAAATAATACTTGCTTCAAGTCTGAAATCACCTTAGGGAGCACAGGGAAAAGAAAAACTTTGAATTCCACCATATCAAACTCATTTGGAATAACAAAATCGATTTGTGGAATCAGTATAATCTCTTCTTGAACTTTATGAACCATAGGAAACACTGTGGTTTTAACCTCTTCAACTTCACCAAGATGTAGATCTTCAAGGATTGTGGGGGGTTGATCAGAAGCACATTCAACAACTTCAACTTTCACATCATGTGCATACTCTCTTTAGGCACCATCTCTTCACCTTGCTGCTCTTCAACAAATTCATTTCCTTGCACGCATGTTAAAGCAACACTTGTTGAAGCATGTATGTCTATGTCAACATTAGGTTTTGGTGTTGCTGGAGGATTCTCCATGACCAAGATATCATCATCAATTTTGTCTTCTATTGGGGCAGCAATAAGTTCATTATGATTAAGTATCCTTGGTTTCCCAATTGAATCGGATTGAGTCTTATTTTGCTTCATCTGAGCAATCATGTCTTGAACATCTTTCATGAGCTTTACTGATAATTCCTTTAATTCCTTGATAGATTGTTCAAAAGTACACTAAGGACATGAAAAAGGGTGAGGATGAGGATTCATTGTATTTGCTTCAACTTGAAAAGTACCACACTGAGATTGGGGTAGATACTTAACTCGATAGTATGGTGACAAATACTCATCACAAAGCTTTTCTTTCATATCTTCCCACACACTAATAGCAGGTTCATAATCCATATAGCGGAAATATTCAAGCTTCTCCCAAAACCTTTGTCCTTTACCTTTTAACTTCAAATTGGCATATCTAACCTTTTTGTTATCTGCAAAATTTGCTTGCTCAAAGAATTGCTCCATCTCATTCATCCAGTTGACAAAATCTCATGGATAAGTATTATAACTATCAAAATAAGGTGCTTCTAATATTACCATGATTCTCTAAAATAGTGCTTCAACAAATAGCTGTTGTGATTTTCTCCTTGTCAGTGGCCAACTTGCTGCACTTCAGTCACAGGCTTGGCTCCTCAAGTGAGTGGGTCTATTTGCACAAAATGGATCTGTGGATGAGCAACTTAAGGCCCATACGTGCAATAGGCTGGCAACAACCACAAGTTATCTCTTTTCCTTCCTTTTGACTTTTCTTTTCTTTTTCTTTTTTTTTTTTGTTTTTTTTTTTAATGAAAAAAAAGTAACAACACACGGACTTAAAACTTGAAAGAAACTACAGACCGAAAAGTCTTAAAGAAACAAACACAGACTCAAAACTGAGAAAAAAAAAATTCTCTGCGATGAGAGTCTTTTGCCGGTGCAGGGGACTGACGACTGGTGATGGTGCGAAGGAAGCACAGACAGCGGCGGGTGTCTCGGATCTCGGTAGCGGCAGTGGCTCGTCAATATCAGCAATGGTGGGTCAACAATGGGTTTCGGCAGCTGGGTCTTGCGGCGGTGAGTGTTGATTTGTGGGTTTCGGCGGCTGGTGGCTAATTGGCTTGCATGGGTTGCCTTTTTTTTTTTTTTTTGGTAATGGGAAACACAACTGACTGACAACTTTCTTGGACCAAGTAGAAAAATGACAGAGACAACTCTCTGGTGGAGAAAACACGATGGTGAGGGATTTTTTTTTGAGTGATTTTTTCTAGTTCTTGATTGATTGCGGGATGCTTTAGACAGATCAATGTTTGCTCTAATACCAAATATGACGCAGGATAACCAGAACAAAACTGAAATGTATTGAAGAAGCACAGGGAATTCAAGGTTTTTCTTTTCCCTGTGCTCCCTAAGGTGATTTCAGACTTGAAGCAAGTGTTATTTGTCAGCATCCTAATCCTTCAATGCTTTAAAACTCGAGGTCGAGTTTTCTCCAACCAGAGGAGAATGATGCGGGAGATGCAAGAAAATTATTATTTAATATTATTTATGTGTGCAAGTCAATTGTATTTTTATGTTTTAGGTCCTAGTAGTTTATTGGGCTATTAGTATTTTAATTTGAGAAGCAAGGTTATTTTTGTAATAAGGCAATTAGGTCCTAGTAGTTTATTGGGCTATTAGTATTTTAATTTGGGAAGCAAAGTTATTTTTGTAATAAAGCAATTAGGGTTTCCTAGCCAATTAGAATTAGGGTTTAGTAATCCTTTATAAGCAAATGAAGACTTAGTTTTGGTATCAGTTTTGTTCTGGTTGTCCTGCATCGATGTTTGCTTTGATACCAAAACTAACGCAGGACAACCAGAACAAAACTGAAACAATGGAAAAATAAAAGATATGACCTAGGAGTCAGCACCTAGGCCTTGCTTGGAGTCAGCAACAAGTGGGGAAACCACTAGGAGTCAGCATCTAGAGTAGACCTGGAATCAGCACCAGACCAAAGAAAAAACAAACGATCATTGTTTTTTCATTCATCAAAATATCAACTAACTCCTTAAGGAGTACAATAGGTTGCTTATAAAGGAATACTAAACCCTAGTTCTAATTGGCTAGGAAACCCTAATTGCCTTACAATTGACTTGCACACATAAATAATATTAAATAATAATTTTCTTGCATCTCCCGCATCATTCTCCTCTGGTTAGAGAAAACTCGACCTTGAGTTTTAAAGCATTGAAGGATTAGAATGCTGACAAATAATACTTGCTTCAAGTCTGAAATCACCTTAGGGGGCACAGAAAAAAGAAAAACCTTGAATTCCACCACATCAAACTCATTCGGAATAACAAAATCAACGTGTGGAATCAATATAATTTCTTCTTGAACCTTATGAATCATAGGAGAATGATGCGGGAGATGCAACCAGAGGAGAATGATGTGGGAGATGCAAGAAAATTATTATTTAATATTATTTATGTTTGCAAGTCAATAGTATTTTTATGTTTTAGGTCCTAGTAGTTTATTGGGCTATTAGAATTTTAATTTAGGAAGCAAGGTTGTTTTTGTAATAAGGCAATTTGGGTTTCCTAGCCAATTAGAACTAGGGTTTAGTAATCCTTTATAAGTAACCTATTGTACTCCTTGAGGAGATAGTTGATATTTTGATGAATGAAAAAACAATGGCCGTTTGGTCTTTCTTTGGTCTGGTGCTGACTCCAGATCTACCCTAGATGCTGACTCCAAGCAAGGCCTAGGTGCTGACTCCTAGGTCATATATTTTATTTTTCCATTGTTTCAGTTTTGTTCTGGTTGTCCTGCGTCAGTTTGGTATCAGAGCAAACATCGATCTGTTTGAGGCATCCTGTAGTCAATCTAGAACTAGAAAAAATCACCATAAAAAAAAAGGGACCCACGCAAGACCCATCACTCACCAGCCACCAAAACCCATAAAACCAACACCCACCACCGTGGAACCCAACAACCACCAGCCACCAGACTAGAAACAGAGGAGTTTGAAGCCCACAAGAGCCGCCAATGTCAATACTGGATTCGCGCCATTGAGAACCACCTGCAACAACTCGCCATCAATACCGCTCTCACCATGCCGCTTCATGCTTTGCCGGTCCCATCACCGCGATTTGACGTGCGAGCAACGATCTACACCTCGAGCACCGCTGACCGTGAATGCCGATGAGCCCTTGCCGCCACTCCACCGTTGACTCCAATGACGCTTCGTGCTTGCTTTGCCGCTTGTTTTCTCTTTTAGTTTCTTTTGCTTCTAGTAGTTTCTTTAGCTTCGGTGTTTTACATGTTTGGAGTTGGGCTTAGCAGAATTTAATTTTAAACTGTAGTTCTTTTTATTATATTTCAAAAAAAAAAAAGAGAGGAGGAAAAAAAATAAGTGTTGTTGCTGCCAGCCCATTGCATGTATGGGTTTTTTTTTTCACAAATCCATTTTGTCCAATTAGACCCACTCAATTAAGGAGCCACGCCCGTAACTATCAAGTGTAGTAAGTTGACCACTGACAAGGTGAGCTATGGTAATATCTAAAGCACCTTATTTTGATGGTGATGATACTTATTCACGAGATCTTGTCAACTGGATGAATGTGATGGAGCAATTCTTTAAGCAAGAAAATTTTGCAGATAACAAAAAGGTTAGATATGCCAAGTTGAAGTTAAGAGGTAATGCACAAAAGTTTTGGGAGAAGCTTGAATATTTTCGCTATATGGATTATGAACCTGCCATTAGTGTGTAGGAAGATATGAAAGAAAAGTTTTGTGATGAGTATTTGTCACCATACTATCGAGCTAAGTATTTACCTCAATCTTAGTGTGGTACTTTTCAAGTTGAAGCAAATACGATGAATTCTCATCCTTATCCTATTTCATGTCCTCAGCACATTTTTGAACAATCTACCAAGGAATTATCTACCAGGGAAGTAATAGAATTAACTATAAAGCTCATGAAAGATATTCAAGACAGGATTGCTCAGATGAAGCAAATGAAGACTTAACCCGATTCAATTGGGAAACCAAGGATAATTGAAGGATTACTGAATGATTACTAAACCCTAATTCTAATTGGCTAGGAAATCCTAATTGCCTTATTACAAAAATAACCTTGCTTCCCAAATTAAAATACTAATAACCTTGCTTCCCAAATATATTTTTCCGTTGTTTCAGTTTTGTTTTGGTTGTCCTACGTTAGTTTTGGTATCAGAGCAAAACTGATACCAGAGTGTTGGTATCAGTTTTGTTCTGGTATCAGTTTTAGGTCCTAGTAGTTTATTGGGCTATTAGTATTTTCTGCGGGATAATATCAAAGCAGCAAGTGTTGCTTTAACATGCATGCAAGGAAAAGAATCTATTGAAGAGCAGCAAGGTGAAGAGATGGTGCCTAGAGAGAATATTATGTTAGAGGGTGCACATGATGTGAAAGTTGAAGTTGTTGAATGTGCTTCTGGTCAACCCTCCACAGTCCTTGAAGATCTACATCTTGGTGAAGTCGAAGAGGTTAAAACCACAGTGCTTCCTATGGTTCATAAGGTTCAAAAAGAGATTATACTAATTCCACACATTGATTTTGTTATTCCAAATGAGTTTGATGTGGTGGAATTTAAGGTTTTTCTTTTCCCTGTGCTCCCTAAAGTGATTTCAGACTTGAAGCAAGTGTTATTTGTTAGCATCCTCATCCTTCAATGCTTTAAAACTCGAGGTCGAGTTTTCTCCAGCCAGAGGAGAATGATGCGGGAGATGCAAGAAAATTATTATTTAATATTATTTATGTTTGCAAGTCAATTGTATTTTTATGTTTTAGGTCCTAGTAGTTTATTGGGCTATTAGTATTTTAATTTAGGAAGCAATGTTATTTTTGTAATAAGACAATTAGGGTTTCCTAGCCAATTAGAACTAGGGTTTAGTAATCCTTTATAAGTAACCTATTGTACTTCTTGAGGAGATAGTTCATATTTTGATGAATGAAAAAACAATGGCCGTTTGGTCTTTCTTTGGTCTGGTGTTGACTCCAGGTCTACTCTAGATGCTGAATCTTAGTGGTTTCCCCGCTTGGTGTTGACTCCAAGCAAGACCTAGGTGCTGACTTCTAGGTCATATATTTTATTTTTCCATTGTTTCAGTTTTGTTCTGATTGTCCTGCGTCAGTTTTGGTATTAGAGCAAAACTGATACCAGAGTGTTGGTATTAGTTTTGTTCTGGTTGCTTTAAAATACTAATAGCCCAATAAACTACTAGGACCTAAAACATAAAAATACAATTGACTTGCACACATAAATAATATTAAATAATAATTTTCTTGCATCTCCCACATCAACAACTTTTGCAGAGAAGAGGGTTGTAGAATTTAAACTTCTTCTAAATCAACTGAACCTACCCTGAAAAAAGATTTAGTAAGTTCAAGGTTATTACAAATAATAGTATTAACAGACCAGTCAAGTTGTTCACCATTAACTTTAAGATTGTCAACTCAAGTTTTATTCTCACTTTCTAAAACAACTTGCAACCAACTCTCCCTAGTAGCAACTTGTAAGGGCTTAGAGAAAGGTCGTTGCCTTGGCCTACAAAGGGGAGCACATCTCATGCTAGCCCAAAATTTGAGCACTTCACTATAACTGTCTCTTGCCGCCACTGCTAGGGTAGTTATAAGTCATTCATGTAACTGCATCCACATTGAGTTTGACCATGCCTATTGGTGGGGATTGCCATGACTTAGTTTCTTCAACTCTATTAAAAACCTTAGTCTCCTCATTAGCAATAACCCAGGCATATTGTTGACCCTATTTTCTATGTTGTTATTCATTCATGTAACTGCATCCACATTGAGTTTGACCATGCCTATTGGTGGGGATTGCCATGACTTAGTTTCTTCAACTCTATTAAAAACCTTAGTCTCCTCATTAGCAATAACCCAGGCATATTGTTGACCCTATTTTCTATGTTGTTAGTGATGGCCATAGTATTCACCTACTCGCTATTATGCACACACTAGTTCCTCAAACTCCAAATTGAGTCCAAAGTGAAGGCCATATGTAGAGAGCACATGAAGCTTCCTCCCAGTGAAGATGAGCATCTAAGTGTGTAAAAGGATCTAGCACCAAATTAATAATCTCTTCATTTGAAATTATTAGGCAATGGTCAGATCTCATCCCCCACTTTCCAGCAAACCAAATGACTTTGGCAACATGACTTTTAAAGAACAAAAGGGCATAAGTCTCAATTATAGAATCTCAATATAAACGAAATTCCCAGATTTATGAGATGCAAAAATAAAGAAAAATATACGCCAAAGAAAACAATCACACAAGACAATATTTACGTGGTTTGGCAATTTGCCTACATCCACGAAGTTGCAGAGATTTCACTATTTTCAGAGAAAAAATACAAGATGCGGCCATATAATTTTCTCTTTCAAAAACAATATAAAACCCTAATCTCTAAAATAACAGTTATTCTATATATCTTGCGCATAGGATTGACAAACGGACTAAGTCTATTGGCCCAAGCCTCTGCTCCATGAACTAATCCTCAAAAAATCTCTCATTAAAAACCATAACAATATTATTTCGGGTTGGATAATAATCCGAATTAAACACAACTAGGCTTTACAAAGCCCAACATCTCAAAGAGCACAACTTAGACCATCAACGCCAATTCTTTTTGGAGGATTTCTCTAGTAGGTAAGGAGTTGGAATTTATCCTCCAAAGCAGCGTTTTTATTATTTTAGGAGCTTTGATCTTCTAAAGTCTTTGCCAAGGTACATTAGTATTCAAGGAGGCCGTTAGATAGTCTTGAGAGATTCTAATATAGGCATAATTGACAGATAAGATACCCCATGTGTTCTTCGTATTAAATACCTTAACCATTTCATTTTTACAAAAACTACATATACAGGTGTCATGTACACCTACGAAGCTGCTAGTGCTGAAAAAGCTAATTATTGAAATGGAAAATGTTTTAATACATTTGTTATTGTATATTCCTTACACACAATCTTTTAAAATAGTGTTTTTAAGACACAATTTCATCCATATGACAGTGTATATATGGTAAGAGCATTCTCATTAAGCCTTCTAAATGCTATAAATCCTATTTTTTAGCAGCTGAACCCCAAAATACGCACCCCATCAAAACTGGTATATTGTATAAAATTTGCAATCTTGCTACAGTGCACTCTCATTTTTGAGAGCGCACTGTAGCAAGATTGTATAATATTTTATTGATTTTAATTCTCTCTCCTCAGACTCTTAGACTCTCCCTCAGACTCTTAGACTCTCCCTCAGACTCTCAGCCTTTCCCTCTCATTCTCTGGTTCTCCCTCAGACTGTCCCTCTCGTTCTTTGCTCTTCGTAAAGCTTCAAGGGTTTGTTGTCGGCGATTGTGGTCATGATTTGGTGGGTTTCTGAGTCTAATTTGGTGGGTATCGGTGGTGCTCGGTGATGGTTTTGATGGGGTTGAGATCGAGGTGGTGGGTGGTGGGTTTTGTAGTGGCGGCAATGAAGGTTTCTTCTCTCTCTCTCTCTCTCTCTCTCTCTCTCTCTCTCTCTCTGCTGTGGTTTGTGGTGGTGGTTTTGGTTCAGCGTGGGTCGTGGGTCACCAATCCTGGGTTTGTGTGTGTGATGGGTTTTGGTTCACCGATCTAGGTCACTGTGGATCTTGATCCTGGGTTTTTTCTTTTTCTGTTCTTCTTGCAGGGGTTTGTGGTAACCACGATGGTGCTATGACTTGTAGTGGTGGTGGCTGTGGTGGGGTGTGGTTGCTACAATAGTGGTTATGGCAAGTGGAGCGGTGGTGGAGGAGGGGGTTGGCTGGTTGCTATAGATTTGTGTGTAGTTGTTTTATTATTATTTTAATGAGTAGTTTATATTATCTAAATGAAATGGTAAAAAACATAGAAGCTTTGATGTTTGATGTATCTTAAAGTGGGGTGATACAAATAATAAAGTAGGTTTTTAAAGCGTTAAATGCTAAAAATTTTAGAATTATTGATGGGAATGCTCTAAGTGTGTAATAAGTAATGCATGATAATCATTGCTCTTAAAATGAGTTTCAATAAAAGTAATGATTAAAAGACGTTTTGAAGACGAAATGAAATTGATGTTAAATTTTTAAATTGAAAAAAAAAAACATATTTAAGCCAAAAGAAAATTTGATCAGTTTCAACCATGGTTTTAAAAACCAAACCAAACTAGCCAGTTCAACCGGTTGAACCGAGAATTGGCCATAGTTCGGTTTGGAAAAACCCCCCAGTACCTGTTAAAAATTGGCTAAAACTGGTAGAACTGGTAACCGAAGGCAAATATGGTTTTGCCCCTGGTTCGGTTTCAACCAATAAGAGCTTCACTCAAAAGTTTTGCTTGCTAGTAAGGTGTTACTTTTGTTGCACCCATCGGCTATTGCCTCCTGAATCTTGATCATACTATTATTATTATTATTATTACAATTTGATTACTATTATCTAGTAGGGATGGAGCCAGAACTTAGAGTTAGGAGAGTGGCTTTACTGTTGGTTGTGTGCAGTGACTTCGGCCTTCTACTTTGTTGCTACTTAGTCGCTTAACTGCTAGTGTTTAAAAATTTTTAAAGGGTCAGATTGTTTGTTTTAGGCAAAATTGGTTGACTAGGCTTAATTTTTTTTAAAAAAAGTTTTACTATTGGTAATTTTTGTTGTTGTACTGACTTTTATGGGCTTGTATGTGAGTGTTTGGATTGCATGGCACTGTTCACGGACCCACAAAAGTTATACAAATACAGATTTCAATATAAATTTGGGTCCCACAGCACTATTCCCACATTTTAAAATTATTTTGCTACAGTATTTTCAGTTTTCAGCAATAAGCAGTATCCAAACAGACTCATATATTTATTTTTTAGATTTTAGATTTATAAATATTTTTAATCGTATTTAAAACGAGGAAAATGTTTGAACTACAAACTTTTTTACAAATTGCTAATAATGTAAGTGATGGGCCCAAATGCGAACTAATAAGAATTTACTACCTTAACAATTTGTAAAAATATTATACAAAAATTTGTGATTATAACATTACTTTTAAAAGAATCAATGATATTTTTAAGGGGGTAAAAGTGTATTTTTTAAAACAGATTTGCTAAAATTAGTACCCTTATATATAATAATAATTTAAAAAAAAAAAAAAAATTGAGGTGCCATTGCCCCCGAGTCCAACCATGGTTCCGTCCAACTCAAAATCATGGATCTTTTAATAGATCTAGACGTTCATGAGTCTTTGTGATCATGTGAACAACTTCCTTCGTGGTGGATCAAGCAAAACTCTTATCCTCAACACTTAACGTAGTAGTAAAGAAGCTGCATCAGATCATCAGAAGACTAAGAGAGCTTGATCTAGTGGAATTACAACTGAAGTACAATGAGCTATTGAAGTTGGAATCTCACTACTAATTAAAGTTGTTCGCACAGGGACGAAACCAAGATTCAAACTCGGGGGGCAAAGTTCTTTGTTCAAAGATTTAAAAAAATTGGAATATCAATACTAGAAGTTTATAAAGTTGCATTATTAGCATTAATTTATTAATTATTATTTATATTTTTTCTTTTGAAAAAATTTAATAATAGGATTTTATAATCAAGAGTTTTATAAGTCAACTGGCATATCTTAATATTTTCAAGGTCTAACTAATGTGTGGATGGAGAGATCAATATGTGGCATTGGAGTTGTCTCTATGACTATGAGGGTAGAATCATTTGAGAGGGGCATGGAGCTGTCAAGTGAGAGGGAGAAATTGGGTAAAAGTTATTAGGTTTTTGTGATTTTTTTTGCTAGGATTTGTAATTGATTTGTTGTTATTGTTTTTTCTTAGACTGAATTTATGATTTGTCCAAAAATTTTTCTTATTATCCGGGTATGAGTATTTTTTTTCATAGATTTTTCTTGTTATCTATTTGTTGGATTTCTTGGGTCAATTTGTAAATTTTTTGGGGAGGGGGGCCAAGTACATAAATTTTAAAGCCAGAATTAAAATTCTTTTTGTTAATATACATACTAATATATTTTTTTTCAAAGGTTGGGGGGGGGGGGGGGGGGGGGTTACATTGGTTGATGCTATGGTCAAGTAGCGGAATCCGGGAAGCTAAAGAAGAAATAGGTTCGGCGTAACCTCGTTGGAGCAAGAAGCTTGGAGGGCTTAGGTACTTGGGTAGATTAGGCTTGGAGGGTCTTCTGCTGTTCATGTATCCCAACTATATTCTTTAGTGGATTTTATCACCGCTTGGAGGGCGGCGGAGAGGTTTTACGCCGAGGACTTCGGTTTCCTCTTCGATAACACATCGTGTGTTGTCCGTGTGTTTACATCTCTCTTTCCTTTATCTTTGCCTTATATTTCCTGCTGTGGATGTGTTTATATTTGGCTTAGATTGTTTTATCAATTCTGTTATAAGCTTGTTATCATATTCCGCACATTAATTGTTTGATATTAAGCTTGAATTGGTATTTTTGTAATTTTGGGGTCTAAACGTTTAAGGGTGTTTCATACCCATTTTGAACTTTCACTCCACAATCCTTGAAGATCTACATCTTGGTGAAGTTGAAGAGGTTAAAACCACAGTACTTCCTATGGTTTATAAGGTTCAAGAAGAGATCATACTAATTCCACACATTGATTTTGTTATTCCAAATGAGTTTGATGTGGTGGAATTTAAGGTTTTTCTTTTCCCTGTGCTCCCTAAAGTGATTTCAGACTTGAAGCAAGTGTTATTTGTCAGCATCCTCATCCTTCAATGCTTTAAAACTCGAGGTCGAGTTTTCTCCAGCCAGAGGAGAATGATGCGGGAGATGCAAGAAAATTATTATTTAATATTATTTATGTTTGCAAGTCAATTGTATTTCTATGTTTTAGGTCCTAGTAGTTTATTAGGCTATTAGTATTTTAATTTAGGAAGCAAGATTATTTTTGTAATAAGGCAATTAGGGTTTCCTAGCCAATTAGAACTAGGGTTTAGTAATCCTTTATAAGTAACCTATTGTACTTCTTGAGGAGATAGTTGATATTTTGATAAATGAAAAAAAAATGGCCGTTTGGTCTGTCTTTGGTCTGGTGTTGACTCCAGGTCTACCCTAGATGCTGACTCCTAGTGGTTTTCCCGCTTGGTGCTGACTCCAAGCAAGACCTAGGTGCTGACTCCTAGGTCATATCTTTTATTTTTCCATTGTTTCAGTTTTGTTCTGATTGTCTTGTGTCAGTTTTGGTATCAGAGCAAAACTGATACCAGAGTGTTGGTATTAGTTTTGTTCTGGTTGCTTTAAAATACTAATAGCCCAATAAACTACTAGGACCTAAAACATAAAAATACAATTGACTTGCACACATAAATAATATTAAATAATAATTTTCTTGCATCTCCTGCATCAACAACTTTTGCAGCAAAGAGGGTTGCAGAATTTAAACTTCTTCTAAATCAACTGAACCTACCCTGAAAAAAGATTTAGTAAGTTCAAGGTTATTACAAATAATAGTATTAACAGACCAGTCAAGTTGTTCACCATTAACTTTAAGATTGTCAACTCAAGTTTTATTCTCACTTTCTAGAACAACTTGCAACCAACTCTCCCTAGTAGCAACTTGTAAGGGCTTAGAGAAAGGTCGTTGCCTTGGCCTACAAAGGGGAGCACATCTCATGCTAGCCCAAAATTTGAGCACTTCACTATAACTGTCTCTTGCCGCCACTGCTAGGGTAGTTATAAGTCATTCATGTAACTGCATCCACATTGAGTTTGACCATGCCTATTGGTGGGGATTGCCATGACTTAGTTTCTTCAACTCTATTAAAAACCTTAGTCTCCTCATTAGCAATAACCCAGGCATATTGTTGACCCTATTTTCTATAGAATTTAAACTTCTTCTAAATCAACTGAACCTACCCTGAAAAAAGATTTAGTAAGTTCAAGGTTATTACAAATAATAGTATTAACAGACCAGTCAAGTTGTTCACCATTAACTTTAAGATTGTCAACTCAAGTTTTATTCTCACTTTCTAGAACAACTTGCAACCAACTCTCCCTAGTAGCAACTTGTAAGGGCTTAGAGAAAGGTCGTTGCCTTGGCCTACAAAGGGGAGCACATCTCATGCTAGCCCAAAATTTGAGCACTTCACTATAACTGTCTCTTGCCGCCACTGCTAGGGTAGTTATAAGTCATTCATGTAACTGCATCCACATTGAGTTTGACCATGCCTATTGGTGGGGATTGCCATGACTTAGTTTCTTCAACTCTATTAAAAACCTTAGTCTCCTCATTAGCAATAACCCAGGCATATTGTTGACCCTATTTTCTATGTTGTTAGTGATGGCCATAGTATTCACCTACTCGCTATTATGCACACACTAGTTCCTCAAACTCCAAATTGAGTCCAAAGTGAAGGCCATATGTAGAGAGCACATGGAAGCTTCCTCCCAGTGAAGATGAGCATCTAAGTGTGTAAAAGGATCTAGCACCAAATTAATAATGTCTTCATTTGAAATTATTAGGCAATGGTCAGATCTCATCCCCCACTTTCCAGCAAACCAAATGACTTTGGCAACATGACTTTTAAAGAACAAAAGTGCATAAGACTCAATTATAGAATCTCAATATAAACGAAATTCCCAGATTTATGAGATGCAAAAATAAAGAAAAATATACGCCAAAGAAAACAATCACACAAGACAATATTTACGTGGTTTGGCAATTTGCCTACGTCCACAAAGTTGCAAAGATTTCACTATTTTCAGAGAAAAAATACAAGATGCGGCCATAAAATTTTCTCTTTCAAAAACAACATAAAACACTAATCTCTAAAATAACAGTTATTCTATATATCTTGCGCATAGGATTGACAAAGGGACTAAGTCTATTGGCCCAAGCCTCTGCTCCATGGACTAATCCTCAAAAAATCTCTCATTAAAAACCATAACAATATTATTTCAGGTTGGATAATAAATCCTATTTTTTAGCAGCTGAACCCCAAAACACGCACCCCATCAAAACTGGTATATTGTATAAAATTTGCAATCTTGCTACAGTGCACTCTCATTTTTGAGAGCACACTATAGCAAGATTGTATAATATTTTATTGATTTTGATTCTCTCTCCTCAGACTCTTAGACTCTCCCTCAGACTCTCAGCCTCTCCCTCTCATTCTCTGGTTCTCCCTCAGATTGTCCCTCTCGTTCTTTGCTCTTCGTAAAGCTTCAAGGGTTTGTTGTCGGCGATTGTGGTCATGATTTGGTGGGTTTCTAAGTCTAATTTGGTGGGTATTGGTGGTGCTTGGTGATGGTTTTGATGGGGTTGAGATTGAGGTGGTGGGTGGTGGGTTTTGCAGTGGCGACAATGGAGCTTTTCTCTCTCTCTCTCTCTCTCTCTCTCTCTCTCTTTTGCTATGGTTTGTGGTGGTGGTTTTAGTTCAGCGTGGGTCGTGGGTCATCGATCCTGGGTTTGTGTGTGTGATGGGTTTTGGTTCACCGATCTGGGTCAATGTGGATCTTGATCCTGGGTTTTTTCTTTTTCTATTCTTCTTGCAGGGGTTTGTGGTAACCACGATGGTGCTATGACTTGTGGTGGTGGTGGCTGTGGTGGGGTGTGGTTGCTACAATAGTGTTTATGGCAAGTGGAGCGGTGGTAGGGGTGGTGGAGGAGGGGGTTGGCTGGTTGCTATAGATTTGTGTGTACTTGTTTTATTATTATTTTAATGAGTAGTTTATATTATTTAAATGAAATGGTAAAAAACATAGAAGCTTTGATGTTTGATGTATCTTAAAGTGGGGTGATACAAATAATAAAGTAGGTTTTTAAAGTGTTAAATGCTAAAAATTTTAGAATTGTTGATGGGAATGCTCTAAGCGTGTAATAAGTAGTGCATGATAATCATTGCTCTTAAAATGAGTTTCAATAAAAGTAATGATTAAAAGACGTTTTGAAGACAAAATGAAACTGATGTTAAAATTTTAAATTGAAAAAAAAAAGCATATTTAAGCCAAAGAAAATTTGATCAGTTTCAACCATGGTTTTAAAAACCAAACCAAACTAGCCAGTTCAACCAGTTGAACCAAGAATTGGCCATAGTTCGTGTTAGGTTCTAAGGTCTTAGGATTTTATGTATTTAGAACTCTAATTTGTAATGTTGGCAAACCATGATCAAAACATTGTATTTAGTCTTATTTAGACTTGCTCAAAGTTGGTTTAATATTGTAAAGTTGGAATCGAGTGGCTGCAGAAGTACTTGGGACTCTCGGCCTGGCTCGATCGATCGAAGAATAGACTCGATCGATCGAAAATCGCACAGGTTGAATTTTCTGCAGAATTTCCAACTCAGCCCTACTTCATTAAACGTTTAGGGTTTTATGTTTTTACCCTAGGTATATAAACAAAACCCTAGCCACGTTTTTGAAGGTTGTCCATATTGTATTGTTGCTCATACATTGCTGTTTTGTGTGAATCTCGTGTGAGATCTTTGAGGAGCTTTCCTTTACACAAAACTTAGGGTTTTCATGGTGGAGATGATTTCAACATCTTGAAGATCATTACTGTTGCAACCATTGGAACTTAAAAGAAAAGCAAGCGGGGAGCTTGTAGCTGATTGAAGAATTCAAGAAAGAAGTAGTCCGTGGATTCGGAGCCTGCGCGTGGTCGTGTCAGGAAGTTCTACTGGTGGGTAGCATTAGGAAGTCGAGCGGGGAGCTTGTAGTCCTTTTGTACGAACTTCAATTCTTTCATAGTGAATTCAGGTTAGCCTTGAGGATCGGTGGGTCAAATCCTCCCCAGGTTTTTACCGTGTGGTTTCCTGGGTGATCATATCTTGTGTTATTTATTATTCCGCTGCTTTATATCTTGATATGATTGTTTGGATTGTTTTAACCTAGAATTGCTTAATTTGACTAAGTAACAACTTGGCTAATTAATCTAGGCTACGCAATCTGTGTGTTTAAGGGGTCTAAATTCCCAACAATTACAAAAAAGAAAAGAAAAAAAAAAGACTTAAATATATTGAGTACATGAATAACTTCGAGTCCTTATTTATTTGAACACTTACAATTGATAGAAATAAACTATATATGGCTTTGGTCCTAATTACAATCTAAGTAAAGAATTACAAAGTTCTTTGTCCTAGTTACAATCTACCAACAATAAAAACTATGAACCTAAGATCTAGATTTGCATGATTAATGAAACAAACTAAGTTGAGCCGAGCTCAAGCTCAAACATAATTTATAAGCTTGGTTAGAACTTGAGCCAAGTTTAAACTTTTTACTTTCGCTGTTAAACCAAACTCAAATACTTGCTACTAGACAAAGCTTGGTTCTTTTACAATTCGATGTGACAACATGTAGGCAACTTAAACCATAGGTATTAGGTAGACAACTTAAATTTTGGCCAAATCATATATAGGTAAGTTATAATTTGCCCTAAATATATTAAAATAAAAAGCGTGTAAAAAATTGGTGTAGGAGAGGAAAAATATATTATAATAGAAAGCGTGTAAATAATTGGTGTGAGTGCTTCTGGGTAGGTAATGACAAAGAAGAATTAAAAGGTATTAGAAACATTTTTTTTTTCTCGATAAAAGAGGTGTTAGAAACACGAAATCTCAGTGTTTGACTACTTTTAAATTGCAAAATGAGTCCAAAGTCTTGTTAAAATCCAAATAAATTAGACTTATTGTTCACTCTGTTATTGAAGGAAAGTTCATCATTATGCATGATGATGGTCTGCTGGTCTAATTTCAAGGCTTAATCAATCACTAATACAAGCCCATGTTTTCAAAAAAAAAAAAAAATTTTACTTTAACAACTTTAAAATGATTTTCCTTAACTCCGTTTAAGTGTTCAAACTTGAAATACTCTTCTATATTAGAAATACAAATAATTTTTTAATTAAAAAAGAAATTTTCTAAACACGCGCTAATATTTATATAAACAGGTGCAAAATGAGTCCAAAGTCTTGTTAAAATCCAAATAAATTTGACTTATTGTTCACTCTGATATTGAATCAACGTTCGTCATTATGCATGATGATGGCCTGCTGGTCTAATTTCAAGGTTAATCAATCACTAATATAAGCCCATGTTTTCCAAAAGAAAAAAAAAAATTTGACCTTTAACAACTCTAAAAAGATTTTCCTTGACTCCTTTTTAGTGTTCAAACATTGAAATAATCTTCTGCATTAGAAATACAAATAATTTTTTAATTAAAAAAGAATTCTTTGAACATGCGCTAATATTTATATAAATGGGTTAGAAAAACCAAAACTCACGGTTTTGTTGAAAAAGAAAACTACCTAAACACCACTGTGGGTGAGAAAAAATCCTCCTGATCCAAAAAATAGATTTTTCGGTCCATTTCTTTTACTTGGTTTCCCTCTTTAGTTTTTTTTCCTAATTTGGAGAGAAAATATTTAAAAGGGCCTCAAGAGAAAGCACTTGGGCCACCTCAGTTTTCCTTCCACCAATTTACCCAATCAAACATCATAATAAATTTCTTTCCTTCCCCCTTTTCCTTCTTTCTTAAAATCCACCAATGAACTCTTAAACAATTTATTTTCTTTAAATAATTATTTTTTATTATAATTTCAACTACCCCATTCACTCACTCTCTTGTCTTTTTTGGATTGGAAAAATCTAGAAACGAGAGTCAATGCGAGAGTTTGTGTGACAAAAGTGACAGATGACTGAGGAGAAATATATTAGAATAGAAAGCGTAATAATTGGTGTGAGTGCTTATAAAGGTTGGTGACGACAGAGCAGAATTAAAAGGTATCAGAAACTTTAAGGAAAAAGAAAAAGTTATAAGAAACATTTTTTTTTATTAAAATAGATAAATAAATAAATAAAAGGTGTAAGAAACATAGGAATATCAAAGCTTGACTCCAAGTCGTCTCTAGTATTCACTTAAGCTAGAATTCTACAAATAGCGAATCTAAAAATTTGTTACAATACATAGAAATTTGTCGTGAGAGATAAGCCTACACCAAACAATAACACAATCTTTCTTTTCTCCTCCTTTTAGCAATTTATTTTTAAACCATGTTTCTCAATGACTTTTTGACTTGTTTTTTTTTTTTTTTTTTTAGGAATAACTTTTTGATTAGCGCTTATTTTTTATGAATTTACTTTTTGACCAGCTTTGAAACAAAATAATAAAGATAATTTCCGTATAATGATACTTTCAGTGTGAAGAACAAATCCAAATGCATAGACCGGTTTTTCCGCGTTTTTTGGTAACTAGATGACTTTTTTTTTTTTTCTTTTCACACTAACCTTATGACTTTTTTTTCTTTTCACACTAACTTTATGCCTTTTTTTATTTATCTTTTTGAGTAGCTTTTTGACCAGCTTCAAACGAATTGGTAAAGATAATTTCCGTGTAATGGTACTCGCCGTGTGAAATCTGTATCAAATCTTGAACCAGTTTAAATAGTGCGGGGGAGCTTAGACATTTTAAATAGAATTCTGAACCAGTTTGCAACTTACAAAACAAAGAGCCATGGCATTGACTAACTTGAAAAACGTGTTTTCCCTCTTTTCTCTGGTCGCGTTGGCCGTCTTACATTCCTCATTCGATGTTGCATCTCTTTCTGTGAATGAAGAGGCAGAGATGGATGCTCTACTCAATTGGAAAGCTAGTCTTCAAAATGAGACACAGTCACCCCTGCCGTCATGGACTCTCCTTCCTAATAATGCAACCAATTCTTTGAGCTATCAAAATACAAGCTCAAGCTCAAGCTCAAGCCCATGCAGTTGGTTCGGTATTTCTTGCACCCAAGCAGGAAGTATTACTACATTAAACTTGACGAACTCTAGCTTGAAAGGTACGCTTCATGATTTTCCATTCTCATCTCTCCCTAGTCTTGCATACCTTGATCTCAGCATGAATGAGCTATTTGGTACAATCCCTCCTGAAATTAGTTACCTCTCCAAACTCAAATATCTTGATCTATCCCTTAATGACTTTTCGGGGGCTATCCCACCGCAGATTGGCCTACTGATCAATCTTGAGATCCTGTCCCTAGCTGAAAATCAATTAAATAGCTCGATTCCTCCAGAAATAGGCCAGTTAAAGTCTCTCAATACCCTTTTATTGTTTGCCAACAATCTCCGTGGCTCCATTCCTGCTTCTTTAGGTAATTTGAGCAACCTGATTCACTTGTATCTCAATGATAATGTGCTTTTGAATTCCATTCCAGCATCTTTGGGCGATTTAAGCAACTTGGCTTATTTGGCCCTTTATAATAATCTACTCTCTGCCTCCATTCCACCAGAAATTGGAAACCTTAGCAATTTAGTTGAACTTGATATAAGTAACAATAGTTTAACAGGTCCCATTCCTTATAGTATTGGAAACCTTGAAATGCTAACATTGTTGCAATTGTTTGAAAATCACCTCAACGGCTCCATCCCCCCAGAAATTGGAAATTTAAAGTCCATAACTACTCTTGATCTCGCCAACAATCAATTAAGTGGTACTGTTCCAATTTCCTTGGGTAATTTAAGTTCCTTAGAAGTTCTATATCTTCGTGAAAACCAATTTTCTGGTCCTATTCCTCAAGAGATAGGAAATTTCACAAAGTTGACTACGCTGGTGTTGAATACAAACCACTTTACTGGTTTTTTGCCTCAAAACTTATGCCAAAGTGGATCTCTCCAAAGCTTTTCTGCATATGACAACCATCTCATAGGTCCAATACCAAAAACCTTGAAGACTTGCATGAGTTTAATTAGAGTCCGCCTTCAACAAAACCAACTCTTTGGGAATTTATCTGAAGATTTTGGTGTTTATAGAAAGCTGCAATACATGGATCTAAGTTACAATAGATTTTATGGTGAAATCTCTCACAGTTGGAGTAGGTGCCCGCTACTAGGCACCCTGCTGATTGCTGGGAATGGTATTGGTGGTGGCATACCACCTGAAATTGGAAACTTCACTCCACTCCATGTACTTGATCTTTCTTATAATCGGTTGGTTGGGAAGCTACCAAAGGAATTTGGGAAGTTGACTTCTTTGTTGAAATTGAAGTTGAATGGAAACCAACTTTCTGGTGATATATCTCCAGAGCTTGGATCATTGACAAATCTTGAGATTCTGGATCTATCCAGTAATAGATTTGACAACTCGATCCCCAGAATTATAGGGAACTTTTTGAAACTACACTATTTGAATATGAGCAACAACAAGTTTCGCCATGATATTCCAGTTGAAATTTGTAATTTAGCTCAGTTGTCCCAGCTAGATTTGAGTCATAACTCGCTCGAAGGAAAGATACCTTCACAAATTGGCAAGCTTGACAGCTTGGAGACGTTGAATTTCTCCCACAATAACCTCTCTGGTTTTATTCCAATTGCTTTCGAAGAGATGCATGGTTTGTCATATGTGGACATATCCTATAATAAGTTGGAGGGCCCTCTTCCCAATACCAAGGCATTTCAAGATGCTTGCGTAGAAGCATTACGAGGAAATAAAAGGTTGTGTGGAAATGTTACAGGATTGCAACCCTGTGTGGTAGGAAGACCAATTTCAAAGACGGGACCCAAAATCTTTTTGTTAATCATTTTCCCTCTTTTTGGAACACTATCACTTGTATTGATGTTTCTTGGAGTTTTCCTCATTTTGCAAAGAAATAGGAAGGACCCTCATATAGATCAAACGACTTAACACAGACAATGAGAAAGTGTTTTCAATATCAACTTTTGATGGAAAAGCAATGTACAAGGAAATCATTGAAGCAACACAGGGTTTTGATGATATGTTTTGTATTGGGAGGGGAAAACATGGAACCGTGTATAAAGCAACTCTAACATCAGGAAACACAGTGGCAGTAAAGAAAGTCCAATCCTTGTGTGATGGTGAGATTGTACAACAAAAAGAGTTCTTCAATGAGATAAAGGCATTAACAGAAATACGCCACCGAAACATCGTAAAATTGCATGGCTTTTGTTCACAATCACAACACTCATTTTTGATTTATGAGTACTTTGAAAGGGGTAGCTTGGCCACAATTTTGAGCAGTGATGGAGGAGCAAAGGAGCTGGACTGGAATAAGAGGATGAATATTATCAAAGGTTTGGCTCATGGTCTATCTTACATGCACCATGATTGCTCACCACCAATTGTTCATAGGGACATATCAAGCAAAAATGTTATGTTGGATTCAGATTATGAGGCTCATGTTTCAGACTTTGGCGTGGCTAAGCTTCTTAATCGAGACTCATCCAATTGGACTTCATTTGCCGGCACATATGGATATGTTGCACCAGGTAATATACTTATTTCTTCAATCATTATAGAACATAGATTATATCAATACATTGGCATAATATTCTGCTTTTTTTTGTAGAGCTTGCTTATAGTGTTGGGAATTTAGACCCCTTAAACACACAGATTGCGTAGCCTAGATTAATTAGCCAAGTTGTTACTTAGTCAAATTAAGCAATTCTAGGTTAAAACAATCCAAACAATCATATCAAGATATAAAGCAGCGGAAAATAAATAACACAAGATATGATCACCCAGGAAACCACACGGTAAAAACCTGGGGAGGATTTGACCCACCGATCCTCAAGGCTAACCTGAATTCACTATGAAAGAATTGAAGTTCGTACAAAAGGACTACAAGCTCCCCGCTCGACTTCCTAATGCTACCCACCAGTAGAACTTCCTGACACGACCACGCGCAGGCTCCGAATCCACGGACTACTTCTTTCTTGAATTCCTCAATCAGCTACAAGCTCCCCGCTTGCTTTTCTTTTAAGTTCCAATGGTTGCAACAGTAATGATCTTCAAGATGTTGAAATAATCTCCACCATGAAAACCCTAAGTTTTGTGTAAAGGAAAGCTCCTCAAAGATCTCACACGAGATTCACACAAAACAGCAATGTATGAGCAACAATACAATATGGACAACCTTCAAAAACGTGGCTAGGGTTTTATTTATATACCTAGGGTAAAAACATAAAACCCTAAACGTTTAATGAAGTAGGGCTGAGTTGGAAATTCTGCAGAAAATTCAACCTGTGCGATTTTCGATCGATCGAGTCTATTCTTCGATCGATCGAGCCAGGCCGAAAGTCCCAAGTACTTCTGCAGCCACTCGATTCCAACTTTACAATATTAAACCAACTTTGAGCAAGTCTAAATAAGACTAAATACAATGTTTTGATCATGGTTTGCCAACATTACAAATTAGAGTTCTAAATACATAAAATCCTAAGACCTTAGAACCTAACAAACTCCCCCTTTGGCAATCCGTGACAAAACCCTAATTAACAGCTCAAAGTTTTACAAATAAAAAGCCCTTTACAAAGATAATGCTCATAAAATTCAATTCAGCCTAACTACTATCCATAGTTGCAAGTGTAGACAGCAGCTTAGTTGAATCAACCTGTATAATCCTGAAATACTCAACAAACGCATAAACGCATGTGTGACAGTAAAGAGTAAAACAACAGGTATAACATTCTTGTAAGATCCACACAACACAAAATAAAGACATATAAAAATGAACAAGTCATAAATATAAATCAATACGCAGTGAATCATAAAGCAACAAGAATCAATAAAAAATATCATGTATATCAATCAATGTTACTCCCCCTAACATGAATATCCCCAAAAATGATATACAAAGTGAAGCACATAGATACAATCTAAAACTCCACAAGCTCCTCTAAAAAAAAAAAAATCTCCCCCTAACAACAAAAACTCTACTACAAGTCAAAACTCCACTCCCCCTTTTTGTGACGGAATGCCAAAGGGCAATCACAAGTCGCCATCAAAAGGAGGTGGTGAGGGTGAATGAAGACGCGCAAGATCAGCTCGGAGAGCACGCATCTCATCCAGCAAGTCCACCAAAATCTGACCATGAGCCTGCTGAACAGTCATGACAGTCTCCAAAGTACGACGAACATCAAAGTCGGCCGAAGGAGGTGGAGGAACATCAGCAGCAGCATCATCATCACCAACAGGAATAGGAATATCCTCACCAGCCATACCTGCAGAAGAAGAAGGAGGAGGTGCGCTACTAGAGGGCTCAGATCTAGGGTGTTTAGAACCAGCTCGAAGATGAGCGGCCCTCTGTCTAAGAAAAGACGCACCTAAAGGACCTATCACATGGACGGGCTCAGAGGAAGGAAAGTCACTAAGACCAAGATAGAGAAGAATCCTATGAATGAAAATAGGATGAACAAGAGCATGAGCAGTAGATGAACTCCTATAAACTTCGTTCAAAGAACGAAGAAAAAGATGGGGAAAACTAATAGGAGCATCAGTAACAAGAGCGTACAGAAATACACACCTCTCAAGAGGAATGGTGTGAACATGGGAAATAGGCCAGATCGAATGACAAGCTATCCGAAAGAACAGATAGTGCAACCCAGAGAGCTCAGCAGAAGTGATCCGAGGATCAGAACCCCACTGGACAGTAGTACCAGTGACGTATGACAAAACATCGCTAATCTCGGGAGACTCATCATAAGGATAGACAGGATGCTGGACCAAAGGTACCCCTAGAGCATCAGCCACTACCCGAGGAGTAATGGTGTACTCTACGCCTCGTATCCAACTCTTAACTAGAGTGTTGGAATCATAGACGCGGATAGAGATGTTCGAATAGAACTCTCTAATCAAGGCAGAAGGTGGAGGAGGATCAGAAACATCCACCAAGGGTAACCAACCCCGACGCTCAAAATTTGCCCTAATGGCAGGATCAAGCTCATCTAATAGCACAGAACGCTCAGCCCAAATCTTTCTCTTAACGGTCAGTTTCTCAAAAGTCTCTTGGTTTTCCTCACTCGGAAACCTCTCACTATCAAAGGATGGAGGGGGTGAAGGAGAAGGTGAGGGAACACTCCTACGGGCTCTAGTTTTCCTAGGCATAGTGCTAAGGAAAGGACAGAGACACAAAGAGAAAAACACAAAGAAACAAGAGAAAACAAAACCAAGGGCAGACTGCAAATTAGCACAATAAATAATATAGAACAAAAATCTATATGATGCATGAACAATAAAATGTTGTGATGCATGATCTAAATGCAGTGACAAATTAAGTTTAATTGAGAGTAATTGGACAAAATTGGCTTGAACAAGGAATTTCTATCAAAAATCCCAAAAATTTGAAAAACCACTTGAAAAATTTTGAAACAAATTGATGAATTGAGCATTACAAAACACAGCACATAGATTATAATGCTTAATTACACCAACACAACAAGCCAATTTCATCAAATTCTACCCAATTTAACAAAAGCCCCAATTCGGATCAAGAACAAACCCTAGAATTTTCAATTTTTCACCAAACACAAAATTGATCAAATTAACATGTAAGAATCACGTTTATGATGTGTCCCCACAAAAACCCAATGATCAATTGCATAAAATAAGGCTTGAAACAAAAGAAAATCCCAAAATAGCAAATTGCGAAAATCGCCCCTAAATTCATGAATTTATGCATGAAAAGATGAAAATAACATCAAAAGGAAGGGCAAAAGAGACTTACCGGCTTGAGGAAAGAGAGATCTTGCAAAAACAACGGAGGAAAACAACAAAAATGGAACAATCTGACTTGCCTTGTCGGAGAGAGAAAGGAAAAGTTTGAAAAAGTTTTGAAAAGTGTTTGAAAAAGTCAGATTTGATCTTTTTAAAAAGCTTTTCCACGATATTCGATCGATCGAAAATTACATTCGATCGATCGAAAAGCACAGTCATTTTAAGACAAATGAGAGCACTTTTTCGATTGATCGAAAAACAGGCTGGATCGATCGAAATGGGCAGAGGCTCACTAAATTTTGGAAAAATCACAGTTTTTGAAAGACACAAGCCTAATTTTGAAAATAACTCCTCAAAGCATTAAATTGAAGAAACAAAATGCATGAGTATGAGATGGAATGCTTTTTCAAAAACCCAAAATTTTGAACCCAATTTTCTTAAAACAAATTTCAATCAAACTCCCATTGAATTTTCTCAAGCAACAAATATGTTGTGCATAAATCTCAAGATATTTTCAAACTTGGTTGGTCAGACCAAAAACACACACTAGCATGTACAGTGTTTAACAAAGAGTAACTTGTGTCGTGTGTGATACTAGCAAAAACTTGAGATACATGTGAGGTGATATGTGAATAGCAATCAATCACAAAGTCTACACAATTCATCACATAGAATTTAAAAGAGACTATCACCTAAAGAGTTACATCCTATAACTCCCACATCTCCTAGAACAAAAGCTTGCAATCATGTAAGTTTCTTGCATTTTTGCCTCTTATTTGTATGAGATGGCATTCAGCCTAATAGTACACACCGGTTTGAATTAAGTGAATTGGCATCAAGCCTAATAGTACACACCAGTTTTAATTTAATTTGAGGCTACACCTTATGTTCTTTTTGTGCATGTGCTACACTTTCTCGAGCACAGAATCTTATGATATGCACTAAGGTGTTCATGATTGGCTAGTGAACAGTGGTGAGATGGTTATTTATGCCTTTCTCAAAAGGATCAAGTCCGACAGTCAAATAACATGTGACTTCAAGATTAAGACAAAGTGATAAACACCATAAACATCTTTCCCACACAACATGCACTACAAAACTTCAACTAGTAAAGTGCAATAAATAAGCTTATCAAAGCTAAACAAGGTACATAAACATGTTATGTAAAGATAATATGGCCAATCCTTGATTATAAATCCAAGATATATAATACAAAACACAAAAATCTTTTTGGTTTTAACAAACTTTATAACCAAAAACAAAAAAGCACATATTATGCTAAATGAACAATGCAAATGCAATGCATGACAGTGCAAAACTAAGCTATAAAGGGTACACAAACAAGAAATATCAATTTCTTAATTAACCCTTGAGTACATGTACAAACTAGTACATACTCATTCAAAATCAAAAATAGCTTAGCACAAACTATTCAAGTTTCTCCACAATGTCAGGCATGTTCTAAATCAAGAGAGATATAACAATTCATGTAATCCTCAAAAAGAAAAACTAGACACAAAATAAAATATTTTTGTCTTTTTGAAATTTTTCAATGTTTTTGGTTTTTTTTTTTATTAAAAAAAACAACCTAAAAAACAAAACAACCAAAAACAAAAAACAAAACATGTCCACAAATAATTGAAAGAATTAAATCAAGGACAAGTTAGCAACACTCACCTTGGAGAATCTTTTCTCACCCATTTAGCACGAGTATTCGGCTTTGTAGGTGAAAATCCATGAGAAGTAGAGTGCATTTGAGGAATTACACCAATCTTTTGAGAGAGACTGAAATCCTGCAAATTCCTTTCACAAACCAACAAGCTCAAATTTTTCAAAAGCATATGAAATAATTTATTTGAACCTATGGCAGGAGAAATATCATCACATATCCTAAATTGAAACATAGAATGCTTAAATTTTAATTTATGACAATTAGGACGAATGTGACCGGAGACACCACAAAAGTGACAAACAGGAACAAATTTAGGAACATCAGTATTCCTAATAGCAAATCTATTCTCAGATTTTGGTTTTTGCCTCAACAAAGAACAATTTGGTCTAATATGACCAACAACACCACAAAGGTGACAAGTAGGCACAAAAACAGATTTATTATGCTCTCTAACAGTAGGATTAGACTTAGGTTTAGAAACTTCAGCGTCTACATCAGAACTTTTACCTTTGTCTAACCTAGCAAAATAAGCCTTCTCTTTATTATTCCTCTTAAAAGGAGGGATATAAACTTTCTCAGTTTTAGGCTTAAGAGAAACAGAAACACTTCTGTTATCATCAACAAGTTTGGTATTAGACAAATTTTCCAATTTAGCTTCAGCCTCAGCTAACTTTTGTTCCAAACTTTTCATCTTCTCATCTTGAGAGGAAATTTGATTTCTCAAAAATTCATTCTTTTTATTAGACTCATCTAATCTCACAATCAAATCCTCTTTTTCAAGATTAGCCAATTTTAACTCTTCCTTGAATTTCTTAGAAATTTTCAAAGATTTAGATAATTCCTTACGAAGAGTTTCAAAAGCATCAAAAAAATCAACAGAAACAATAGTGTCCTTTTTATTCAAAACATCACAGGCATCAATAAAATCAGCAGAAGCATGAGCAGAAATATGATCAGAAAGACACTTCAAATTATCCATGACAACAGGGGTCAAGGATCAGCTCTTAGATCAAAAGATCTACAACAAGAAGAGCTACCCGCTCTGATACCACTTGTTGGAAATTTAGACCCCTTAAACACACAGATTGCGTAGCCTAGATTAATTAGCCAAGTTGTTACTTAGTCAAATTAAGCAATTCTAGGTTAAAACAATCCAAACAATCATATCAAGATATAAAGCAGCGGAAAATAAATAACACAAGATATGATCACCCAGGAAACCACACGGTAAAAACCTGGGGAGGATTTGACCCACCGATCCTCAAGGCTAACCTGAATTCACTATGAAAGAATTGAAGTTCGTACAAAAGGACTACAAGCTCCCCGCTCGACTTCCTAATGCTACCCACCAGTAGAACTTCCTGACACGACCACGCGCAGGCTCCGAATCCACGGACTACTTCTTTCTTGAATTCCTCAATCAGCTACAAGCTCCCCGCTTGCTTTTCTTTTAAGTTCCAATGGTTGCAACAGTAATGATCTTCAAGATGTTGAAATAATCTCCACCATGAAAACCCTAAGTTTTGTGTAAAGGAAAGCTCCTCAAAGATCTCACACGAGATTCACACAAAACAGCAATGTATGAGCAACAATACAATATGGACAACCTTCAAAAACGTGGCTAGGGTTTTATTTATATACCTAGGGTAAAAACATAAAACCCTAAACGTTTAATGAAGTAGGGCTGAGTTGGAAATTCTGCAGAAAATTCAACCTGTGCGATTTTCGATCGATCGAGTCTATTCTTCGATCGATCGAGCCAGGCCGAAAGTCCCAAGTACTTCTGCAGCCACTCGATTCCAACTTTACAATATTAAACCAACTTTGAGCAAGTCTAAATAAGACTAAATACAATGTTTTGATCATGGTTTGCCAACATTACAAATTAGAGTTCTAAATACATAAAATCCTAAGACCTTAGAACCTAACAAACTCCCCCTTTGGCAATCCGTGACAAAACCCTAATTAACAGCTCAAAGTTTTACAAATAAAAAGCCCTTTACAAAGATAATGCTCATAAAATTCAATTCAGCCTAACTACTATCCATAGTTGCAAGTGTAGACAGCAGCTTAGTTGAATCAACCTGTATAATCCTGAAATACTCAACAAACGCATAAACGCATGTGTGACAGTAAAGAGTAAAACAACAGGTATAACATTCTTGTAAGATCCACACAACACAAAATAAAGACATATAAAAATGAACAAGTCATAAATATAAATCAATACGCAGTGAATCATAAAGCAACAAGAATCAATAAAAAATATCATGTATATCAATCAATGTTACTCCCCCTAACATGAATATCCCAAAAAATGATATACAAAGTGAAGCACATAGATACAATCTAAAACTCCACAAGCTCCTCTAAAAAAAAAAAAATCTCCCCCTAACAACAAAAACTCTACTACAAGTCAAAACTCCACTCCCCCTTTTTGTGACGGAATGCCAAAGGGCAATCACAAGTCGCCATCAAAAGGAGGTGGTGAGGGTGAATGAAGACGCGCAAGATCAGCTCGGAGAGCACGCATCTCATCCAGCAAGTCCACCAAAATCTGACCATGAGCCTGCTGAACAGTCATGACAGTCTCCAAAGTACGACGAACATCAAAGTCGGCCGAAGGAGATGGAGGAACATCAGCAGCAGCAGCATCATCACCAACTGGAATAGGAATATCCTCACCAGCAAGACCTGCAGAAGAAGAAGGAGGAGGAGGTGCGCTACTAGAGGGCTCAGATCTAGGGTGTTTAGAACCAGCTCGAAGATGAGCGGCCCTCTGTCTAAGAAAAGACGCACCTAAAGGACCTATCACATGGACGGGCTCAGAGGAAGGAAAGTCACTAAGACCAAGATAGAGAAGAATCCTATGAATGAAAATAGGATGAACAAGAGCATGAGCAGTAGATGAACTCCTATAAACTTCGTTCAAAGAACGAAGAAAAAGATGGGGAAAACTAATAGGAGCATCAGTAACAAGAGCGTACAGAAAAACACACCTCTCAAGAGGAATGGTGTGAACATGGGAAATAGGCCAGATCGAATGACAAGCTATCCGAAAGAACAGATAGTGCAACCCAGAGAGCTCAGCAGAAGTGATCCGAGGATCAGAACCCCACTGGACAGTAGTACCAGTGACGTATGACAAAACATCGCTAATCTCGGGAGACTCATCATAAGGATAGACAGGATGCTGGACCAAAGGTACCCCTAGAGCATCAGCCACTACCCGAGGAGTAATGGTGTACTCTACGCCTCGTATCCAACTCTTAACTAGAGTGTTGGAATCATAGACGCGGATAGAGATGTTCGAATAGAACTCTCTAATCAAGGCAGAAGGTGGAGGAGGATCAGAAACATCCACCAAGGGTAACCAACCCCGACGCTCAAAATTTGCCCTAATGGCAGGATCAAGCTCATCTAATAGCACAGAACGCTCAGCCCAAATCTTTCTCTTAACGGTCAGTTTCTCAAAAGTCTCTTGGTTTTCCTCACTCGGAAACCTCTCACTATCAAAGGATGGAGGGGGTGAAGGAGAAGGTGAGGGAACACTCCTACGGGCTCTAGTTTTCCTAGGCATAGTGCTAAGGAAAGGACAGAGACACACAGAGAAAAACACAAAGAAACAAGAGAAAACAAAACCAAGGGCAGACTGCAAATTAGCACAATAAATAATATAGAACAAAAATCTATATGATGCATGAACAATAACATGTTGTGATGCATGATCTAAATGCAGTGACAAATTAAGTTTAATTGAGAGTAATTGGACAAAATTGGCTTGAACAAGGAATTTCTATCAAAAATCCCAAAATTTGAAAAACCACTTGAAAATTTTGCAACAAATTGATGAATTAAGCATTACAAAACACAGCACATAGATTATAATGCTTAATTACACCAACACAACAAGCCAATTTCATCAAATTCTATCCAATTTAACAAAAGCCCCAATTCGGATCAAGAACAAACCCTAGAATTTTCAATTTTTCACAAAACACAAAATTGATCAAATTAACCACCAAGGATCATTAATATAATGTGTCCCCACAAAAACCCAATGATCAATTTCATAAAATAAGGTTTGAATCAACAGAAAATCCAAAAAGAATAAAGTCCGAAAATTACCCTTAAATGCATGGATTTATGCATGAAATAATGAAAATAACATCAAAAGGAAGGGCAAAAGAGTCTTACCGGCTTGAGGAAAGAGAGATTTTGCAAAAACAACGGAGGAAAACGACAAAAATCTGAACTGTGGAGTCTTGCCAACGCGGAGAGAGAGAAAAAGTTTGAAAAAGGTTTGAATAGAACCTTTGAAAAAGTCAGAACTGAACTTTTAAAAAGCTTTTCCACGATATTCGATCGATCGAAAATTACATTCGATCGATCGAAAAGCACAGTCATTTTAAGACAAATGAGAGCACTTTTTCGATTGATCGAAAAATAGGTTGGATCGATCGAAATGGGCAGAGGCTCACTAAATTTTGGAAAAATCACAGTTTTTGAAAGACACAAGCCGAATTTTGAAAATAACTCCTCAAAGCATTAAATTGAAGAAACAAAATGCATGAGTATGAGATGGAATGCTTTTTCAAAAACCCAAAATTTTGAACCCAATATTCTTAAACAAATTGCAATCAACCTCCCATTATATTTTCTCAAGCAACAAATATGTTGTGCATAAATCTCAAGATATTTTCAAACTTGGTTGGTCAGACCAAAAACACACACTAGCATGTACAGTGTTTAACAAAGAGTAACTTGTGTCGTGTGTGATACTAGCAAAAACTTGAGATACATGTGAGGTGATATGTGAATAGCAATCAATCACAAAGTCTACAAAATTCATCACATAGAATTCAAAAGAGACTATCACCTAAAGAGTTACATCCTATAACTCCCACATCTCCTAGAACAAAAGCTTGCAATCATGTAAGTTTCTTGTATTTTTGCCTCTTATTTGCATGAGATGGCATTCAGCCTAATAGTACACACCGGTTTGAATTAAGTGAATTGGCATCAAGCCTAATAGTACACACCAGTTTTAATTTATTTTGAGGCTACACCTTATGTTCTTTTTGTGCATGTGCTACACTTTCTCGAGCACAGAATCTTATGATATGCACTAAGGTGTTCATGATTGGCTAGTGAACAGTGGTGAGATGGTTATTTATGCCTTTCTCAAAAGGATCAAGTCCGACAGTCAAATAACATGTGACTTCAAGATTAAGACAAAGTGATAAACACCATAAACATCTTTCCCACACAACATGCACTACAAAGCTCAAACTAGTAAAGTGCAATAAAGTAAGCTCATCCAAGCTAAACAAGGTACATAAGACATGTTATGTGTAAATAAATTGACCAACCTTGTTTTTCAAAAATCAAGAACATTATGTTCAACATAAATTTTGCTTCCTCCTTTTCCTTTTTTTTTTTTTTTTTTTTTTTTTTTAATTTAAAGGAAAACAAATAAATCCTAGAATGAAATGCATGAATGTAATGCAATGCAAGTCCTAGAACAAAGAAAAAAAAAAAAAAAAAAAACAAAGAACAATGGTCACAAAAGAATAGAGCAATGAAGCACAAGGACCATGTCAGAAAGACTCAATTATTTCGAGTCTTTTGCATCCAAAACTTTTTAGATGCACCATGAGCATTGGAGTTCTTATTCACATTTGAGTGATTCCCAACTCCATGATTGGAATAAAGGTTTAACACCTTTACCAATTCACCAATTAATGCCATAGGATCTTGTGCTTGAGGCACAGGCACTTTTGGTTTATTTGCTCTCTTATCAGCTTGAAGCTTGTAACAGTTAGGACGAATATGTCCAGACTTACCACAATAATGACAAACCCAAGCAGGTTTACCATGCATCTTGTCCTTAGATTTGGTAGGCTCCTTAGGTTTAGATTCTCTTAAGTCTACCCTAGTCTTCTTAGGTGGTGAAACTTCTACAGGTTTAACTACCTCACTCACAGGTGGTTTGACAGTATCACTCACAACCTCACTCACAGAAGGTCCAGAAGAAGAAGAAGGAACAAAAGTAGTGGAATGTGGTCCAGTATCAAAGATGCTTTCAACATATCCTAACCCAGTTTTATCAGAAGGATACTTTTGAACATTCAGCATGTGATCAAGTTTAGAACTAGCAGATCTAGCAACAGATAAATCATGTTCCAAAGTTCTAACTTTATCAAGCAAAAGCATATTCTCAGATTTAACATTATTCAAAAGTTCATTTGCATCAAACAGTTTAACAAGCAAATTTCTCTTTTCAAGCTCAAGAGAATCAATTTTCTTTAGGCCAAGATCAACTTTCATAGCATCCTTTGCAGCAATTTTGCAAAGTTTGTTATAGGCCTCTTGAAGATCTGCATCTTCAGAGAGTTCCCCATCAGAAGGGTTCTCTTCAGCAGATATGCCTTCATTGACTATAGCAGTAGCCGTGAAAGCAATGAAGTTTCCATCCTCGTCACCACCGGACTCATCATCAGAAACCTCATTATCACTAAGGGTTACAGCCATAGCTTTACCCTTAGTCCTTAAGAATGTAGGACATTCAGATTTCACATGACCATACCCTTGACAGCCAAAACACTGAGGACCCAAAGAGTTATTAGAAGATTGACCAGAATTTTCTCTAGGTTTTTCAAAATTGTTAACCTTAGTGGGATCATTCTTCCTAAAATTTCTAGGTTCAGCAGTGTAAGTACCTCTTGCCTTTCTATTTGTATTCCTAAGAAAGTTCTTAAAGTTTTTGGCAAGATAGGCAATCTCTGTAGCAGAGAGCTCATCATCAAATCCACCACCATCAACATCATCAACTGACTTAAGAGCCATTGATTTGGATTTGTTTACTTTAGGTAGGTCAGACTCATAGGATTGAAGAGATCCTACAAGCTCATCAACAGGGATGGAGTCCACATCCTTGCTTTCAGTTATGGCAGTCACTTTGGGTCTAAAGTCTTCAGTTAAAGATCTAAGAATCTTCCTAACAATCTTAGGTTGATCATAGATTTCACCCAAATTAAAAGCAGAATTAACAATATCATTCAGTTTGGCATAAAATTCATCAAAGGATTCATCATCAGACATCCTAATGTTTTCAAACCTAGAAGTTAATTGCTGCAGTTTGTTTATCTTAACTGCCTTTGTGCCTTCATGCACAGTTTGGAGGATTTTCCAAGCAGTATGAGCAACCTCAACATTAGAGATTCTCTTAAATTCCTCCATAGAAACAGCATTAAAGATAGCATTCATAGCTTTGCTATTGAAGCTTGCTGCTTCTTTTTCAGAAGTTTGCCACTCACTCACAGGAGTAGCGGGCTTCTCCCATCCGTATTCAACGGAATTCCAAACCCTTTCATCAATGGATTTCAGGAATGCTTTCATCCTTACTTTCCAATAGGCATAGTTGTTCCCATCAAAATGAGGAGGAACAAACAGAGAGTGTCCATGCTCCATGACAACAGGGGTCAAGGATCAGCTCAGAGATTAAAAATCTCAAACAAAAAGAGCTACCACGCTCTGATACCACTTGTTGGGAATTTAGACCCCTTAAACACACAGATTGCGTAGCCTAGATTAATTAGCCAAGTTGTTACTTAGTCAAATTAAGCAATTCTAGGTTAAAACAATCCAAACAATCATATCAAGATATAAAGCAGCGGAAAATAAATAACACAAGATATGATCACCCAGGAAACCACACGGTAAAAACCTGGGGAGGATTTGACCCACCGATCCTCAAGGCTAACCTGAATTCACTATGAAAGAATTGAAGTTCGTACAAAAGGACTACAAGCTCCCCGCTCGACTTCCTAATGCTACCCACCAGTAGAACTTCCTGACACGACCACGCGCAGGCTCCGAATCCACGGACTACTTCTTTCTTGAATTCCTCAATCAGCTACAAGCTCCCCGCTTGCTTTTCTTTTAAGTTCCAATGGTTGCAACAGTAATGATCTTCAAGATGTTGAAATAATCTCCACCATGAAAACCCTAAGTTTTGTGTAAAGGAAAGCTCCTCAAAGATCTCACACGAGATTCACACAAAACAGCAATGTATGAGCAACAATACAATATGGACAACCTTCAAAAACGTGGCTAGGGTTTTATTTATATACCTAGGGTAAAAACATAAAACCCTAAACGTTTAATGAAGTAGGGCTGAGTTGGAAATTCTGCAGAAAATTCAACCTGTGCGATTTTCGATCGATCGAGTCTATTCTTCGATCGATCGAGCCAGGCCGAAAGTCCCAAGTACTTCTGCAGCCACTCGATTCCAACTTTACAATATTAAACCAACTTTGAGCAAGTCTAAATAAGACTAAATACAATGTTTTGATCATGGTTTGCCAACATTACAAATTAGAGTTCTAAATACATAAAATCCTAAGACCTTAGAACCTAACAAACTCCCCCTTTGGCAATCCGTGACAAAACCCTAATTAACAGCTCAAAGTTTTACAAATAAAAAGCCCTTTACAAAGATAATGCTCATAAAATTCAATTCAGCCTAACTACTATCCATAGTTGCAAGTGTAGACAGCAGCTTAGTTGAATCAACCTGTATAATCCTGAAATACTCAACAAACGCATAAACGCATGTGTGACAGTAAAGAGTAAAACAACAGGTATAACATTCTTGTAAGATCCACACAACACAAAATAAAGACATATAAAAATGAACAAGTCATAAATATAAATCAATACGCAGTGAATCATAAAGCAACAAGAATCAATAAAAAATATCATGTATATCAATCAATGTTACTCCCCCTAACATGAATATCCCCAAAAATGATATACAAAGTGAAGCACATAGATACAATCTAAAAACTCCACAAGCTCCTCTAATAAAAAAAAAAAAAATCTCCCCCTAACAACAAAAACTCTACTACAAGTCAAAACTCCACTCCCCCTTTTTGTGACGGAATGCCAAAGGGCAATCACAAGTCGCCATCAAAAGGAGGTGGTGAGGGTGAATGAAGACGCGCAAGATCAGCTCGGAGAGCACGCATCTCATCCAGCAAGTCCACCAAAATCTGACCATGAGCCTGCTGAACAGTCATGACAGTCTCCAAAGTACGACGAACATCAAAGTCGGCCGAAGGAGGTGAAGGAACATCATCAGCAGCAGCATCATCACCAACTGGAACAGGAATATCCTCACCTGCAAGACTTGCAGAAGAAGAAGAAGGAGGAGGTGCGCTACTAGAGGGCTCAGATCTAGGGTGTTTAGAACCAGCTCGAAGATGAGCGGCCCTCTGTCTAAGAAAAGACGCACCTAAAGGACCTATCACATGGACGGGCTCAGAGGAAGGAAAGTCACTAAGACCAAGATAGAGAAGAATCCTATGAATGAAAATAGGATGAACAAGAGCATGAGCAGTAGATGAACTCCTATAAACTTCGTTCAAAGAACGAAGAAAAAGATGGGGAAAACTAATAGGAGCATCAGTAACAAGAGCGTACAGAAATACACACCTCTCAAGAGGAATGGTGTGAACATGGGAAATAGGCCAGATCGAATGACAAGCTATCCGAAAGAACAGATAGTGCAACCCAGAGAGCTCAGCAGAAGTGATCCGAGGATCAGAACCCCACTGGACAGTAGTACCAGTGACGTATGACAAAACATCGCTAATCTCGGGAGACTCATCATAAGGATAGACAGGATGCTGGACCAAAGGTACCCCTAGAGCATCAGCCACTACCCGAGGAGTAATGGTGTACTCTACGCCTCGTATCCAACTCTTAACTAGAGTGTTGGAATCATAGACGCGGATAGAGATGTTCGAATAGAACTCTCTAATCAAGGCAGAAGGTGGAGGAGGATCAGAAATATCCACCAAGGGTAACCAACCCCGACGCTCAAAATTTGCCCTAATGGCAGGATCAAGCTCATCTAAAAGCACAGAACGCTCAGCCCAAATCTTTCTCTTAACGGTCAGTTTCTCAAAAATCTCTTGGTTTTCCTCACTCGGAAACCGCTCACTATCAAAGGATGGAGGGGGTGAAGGAGAAGGTGAGGGAACACTCCTACGGGCTCTAGTTTTCCTAGGCATAGTGCTAAGGAAAGGACAGAGACACACAGAGAAAAACACAAAGAAACAAGAGAAAACAAAACCAAGGGCAGACTGCAAATTAGCACAATAAATAATATAGAACAAAAATCTATATGATGCATGAACAATAACATGTTGTGATGCATGATCTAAATGCAGTGACAAATTAAGTTTAATTGAGAGTAATTGGACAAAATTGGCTTGAACAAGGAATTTCTATCAAAAATCCCAAAATTTGAAAAACCACTTGAAAATTTTGCAACAAATTGATGAATTAAGCATTACAAAACACAGCACATAGATTATAATGCTTAATTACACCAACACAACAAGCCAATTTCATCAAATTCTATCCAATTTAACAAAAGCCCCAATTCGGATCAAGAACAAACCCTAGAATTTTCAATTTTTCACAAAACACAAAATTGATCAAATTAACCACCAAGGATCATTAATATAATGTGTCCCCACAAAAACCCAATGATCAATTTCATAAAATAAGGTTTGAATCAACCGAAAATCCACAAAGAATAAAGTCCGAAAATTACCCTTAAATGCATGGATTTATGCATGAAATAATGAAAATAACATCAAAAGGAAGGGCAAAAGAGTCTTACCGGCTTGAGGAAAGAGAGATTTTGCAAAAACAACGGAGGAAAACGACAAAAATCTGAACTGTGGAGTCTTGCCAACGCGGAGAGAGAGAAAAAGTTTGAAAAAGGTTTGAATAGAACCTTTGAAAAAGTCAGAACTGAACTTTTAAAAAGCTTTTCCACGATATTCGATCGATCGAAAATTACATTCGATCGATCGAAAAGCACAGTCATTTTAAGACAAATGAGAGCACTTTTTCGATTGATCGAAAAATAGGTTGGATCGATCGAAATGGGCAGAGGCTCACTAAATTTTGGAAAAATCACAGTTTTTGAAAGACACAAGCCGAATTTTGAAAATAACTCCTCAAAGCATTAAATTGAAGAAACAAAATGCATGAGTATGAGATGGAATGCTTTTTCAAAAACCCAAAATTTTGAACCCAATATTCTTAAACAAATTGCAATCAACCTCCCATTATATTTTCTCAAGCAACAAATATGTTGTGCATAAATCTCAAGATATTTTCAAACTTGGTTGGTCAGACCAAAAACACACACTAGCATGTACAGTGTTTAACAAAGAGTAACTTGTGTCGTGTGTGATACTAGCAAAAACTTGAGATACATGTGAGGTGATATGTGAATAGCAATCAATCACAAAGTCTACAAAATTCATCACATAGAATTCAAAAGAGACTATCACCTAAAGAGTTACATCCTATAACTCCCACATCTCCTAGAACAAAAGCTTGCAATCATGTAAGTTTCTTGTATTTTTGCCTCTTATTTGCATGAGATGGCATTCAGCCTAATAGTACACACCGGTTTGAATTAAGTGAATTGGCATCAAGCCTAATAGTACACACCAGTTTTAATTTATTTTGAGGCTACACCTTATGTTCTTTTTGTGCATGTGCTACACTTTCTCGAGCACAGAATCTTATGATATGCACTAAGGTGTTCATGATTGGCTAGTGAACAGTGGTGAGATGGTTATTTATGCCTTTCTCAAAAGGATCAAGTCCGACAGTCAAATAACATGTGACTTCAAGATTAAGACAAAGTGATAAACACCATAAACATCTTTCCCACACAACATGCACTACAAAGCTCAAACTAGTAAAGTGCAATAAAGTAAGCTCATCCAAGCTAAACAAGGTACATAAGACATGTTATGTGTAAATAAATTGACCAACCTTGTTTTTCAAAAATCAAGAACATTATGTTCAACATAAATTTTGCTTCCTCCTTTTTTTTTTTTTTTTTTATTTAATTTAAAGGAAAACAAATAAATCCTAGAATGAAATGCATGAATGTAATGCAATGCAAGTCCTAGAACAAAAAAAAAAAAAAAAACAAAGAACAATGGTCACAAAAGAATAGAGCAATGAAGCACAAGGACCATGTCAGAAAGACTCAATTATTTCGAGTCTTTTGCATCCAAAACTTTTTAGATGCACCATGAGCATTGGAGTTCTTATTCACATTTGAGTGATTCCCAACTCCATGATTGGAATAAAGGTTTAACACCTTTACCAATTCACCAATTAATGCCATAGGATCTTGTGCTTGAGGCACAGGCACTTTTGGTTTATTTGCTCTCTTATCAGCTTGAAGCTTGTAACAGTTAGGACGAATATGTCCAGACTTACCACAATAATGACAAACCCAAGCAGGTTTACCATGCATCTTGTCCTTAGATTTGGTAGGCTCCTTAGGTTTAGATTCTCTTAAGTCTACCCTAGTCTTCTTAGGTGGTGAAACTTCTACAGGTTTAACTACCTCACTCACAGGTGGTTTGACAGTATCACTCACAACCTCACTCACAGAAGGTCCAGAAGAAGAAGAAGGAACAAAAGTAGTGGAATGTGGTCCAGTATCAAAGATGCTTTCAACATATCCTAACCCAGTTTTATCAGAAGGATACTTTTGAACATTCAGCATGTGATCAAGTTTAGAACTAGCAGATCTAGCAACAGATAAATCATGTTCCAAAGTTCTAACTTTATCAAGCAAAAGCATATTCTCAGATTTAACATTATTCAAAAGTTCATTTGCATCAAACAGTTTAACAAGCAAATTTCTCTTTTCAAGCTCAAGAGAATCAATTTTCTTTAGGCCAAGATCAACTTTCATAGCATCCTTTGCAGCAATTTTGCAAAGTTTGTTATAGGCCTCTTGAAGATCTGCATCTTCAGAGAGTTCCCCATCAGAAGGGTTCTCTTCAGCAGATATGCCTTCATTGACTATAGCAGTAGCCGTGAAAGCAATGAAGTTTCCATCCTCGTCACCACCGGACTCATCATCAGAAACCTCATTATCACTAAGGGTTACAGCCATAGCTTTACCCTTAGTCCTTAAGAATGTAGGACATTCAGACTTCACATGACCATACCCTTGACAGCCAAAACACTGAGGACCCAAAGAGTTATTAGAAGATTGACCAGAATTTTCTCTAGGTTTTTCAAAATTGTTAACCTTAGTGGGATCATTCTTCCTAAAATTTCTAGGTTCAGCAGTGTAAGTACCTCTTGCCTTTCTATTTGTATTCCTAAGAAAGTTCTTAAAGTTTTTGGCAAGATAGGCAATCTCTGTAGCAGAGAGCTCATCATCAAATCCACCACCATCAACATCATCAACTGACTTAAGAGCCATTGATTTGGATTTGTTTACTTTAGGTAGGTCAGACTCATAGGATTGAAGAGATCCTACAAGCTCATCAACAGGGATGGAGTCCACATCCTTGCTTTCAGTTATGGCAGTCACTTTGGGTCTAAAGTCTTCAGTTAAAGATCTAAGAATCTTCCTAACAATCTTAGGTTGATCATAGATTTCACCCAAATTAAAAGCAGAATTAACAATATCATTCAGTTTGGCATAAAATTCATCAAAGGATTCATCATCAGACATCCTAATGTTTTCAAACCTAGAAGTTAATTGCTGCAGTTTGTTTATCTTAACTGCCTTTGTGCCTTCATGCACAGTTTGGAGGATTTTCCAAGCAGTATGAGCAACCTCAACATTAGAGATTCTCTTAAATTCCTCCATAGAAACAGCATTAAAGATAGCATTCATAGCTTTGCTATTGAAGCTTGCTGCTTCTTTTTCAGAAGTTTGCCACTCACTCACAGGAGTAGCGGGCTTCTCCCATCCGTATTCAACGGAATTCCAAACCCTTTCATCAATGGATTTCAGGAATGCTTTCATCCTTACTTTCCAATAGGCATAGTTGTTCCCATCAAAATGAGGAGGAACAAACAGAGAGTGTCCATGCTCCATGACAACAGGGGTCAAGGATCAGCTCAGAGATTAAAAATCTCAAACAAAAAGAGCTACCACGCTCTGATACCAAGTGATGGAAATTTAGACCCCTTAAACACACAGATTGCGTAGCCTAGATTAATTAGCCAAGTTGTTACTTAGTCAAATTAAGCAATTCTAGGTTAAAACAATCCAAACAATCATATCAAGAATATAAAGCAGCGGAAAATAAATAACACAAGATATGATCACCCAGGAAACCACACGGTAAAAACCTGGGGAGGATTTGACCCACCGATCCTCAAGGCTAACCTGAATTCACTATGAAAGAATTGAAGTTCGTACAAAAGGACTACAAGCTCCCCGCTCGACTTCCTAATGCTACCCACCAGTAGAACTTCCTGACACGACCACGCGCAGGCTCCGAATCCACGGACTACTTCTTTCTTGAATTCCTCAATCAGCTACAAGCTCCCCGCTTGCTTTTCTTTTAAGTTCCAATGGTTGCAACAGTAATGATCTTCAAGATGTTGAAATAATCTCCACCATGAAAACCCTAAGTTTTGTGTAAAGGAAAGCTCCTCAAAGATCTCACACGAGATTCACACAAAACAGCAATGTATGAGCAACAATACAATATGGACAACCTTCAAAAACGTGGCTAGGGTTTTATTTATATACCTAGGGTAAAAACATAAAACCCTAAACGTTTAATGAAGTAGGGCTGAGTTGGAAATTCTGCAGAAAATTCAACCTGTGCGAATTTCGATCGATCGAGTCTATTCTTCGATCGATCGAGCCAGGCCGAAAGTCCCAAGTACTTCTGCAGCCACTCGATTCCAACTTTACAATATTAAACCAACTTTGAGCAAGTCTAAATAAGACTAAATACAATGTTTTGATCATGGTTTGCCAACATTACAAATTAGAGTTCTAAATACATAAAATCCTAAGACCTTAGAACCTAACAATATTTATTAGAATATGATAATATAATAAAAGAAAATAATGAATTGGTATGGACATTACAATCAAATTTTAAATATGTATGTGCAGTATTGTTTCATTAAAATTTTGTATGAGAAAAAAAATTAGTGATTTAATTTCTTTTATAATTATATATTTGATATAGATGTCAAATCTTACAAAGTTTAAATTTGTTGCTCTTGACATCTTAGGCAATAATTCCTTATCATGGATCCTTGATATTAAGATTCATCTGGAAGCAATGAATCTTGATGATATCTATGTTAATGTAATAAATCCTGAAGATATTATTATGGATGGCAACAGAGTATCCTAGAAGGATCGTTCAAAATAAATAAGTTTTATTTGTTATTATTTACATAAAAACTGAGTACTTTAATATAAAAGACCCCTTAGGAGAATTACAAGTTCTAGAAGAACTTGATTGTCCTAAAAGCTCAGTATGACTAAAGTCGCAATAAACTAAAGGTGCAAGTGAGTTAATCTGGCACTTTAAAATTAGCCCACAATTAAAATTATATAATAGAAGACACATATATCATGTTTCGAATGTGCTCCTGCATCAACAATATTGAATGCATATATTCATAAAGTGTTATGAACTAATGTTTAATCTTCTAATGGTTGAACAAAATAATGAGTTGTTGCTGAAAACCATTGAAGGGCCATGAAATTAAGTATTATTGCTGTGGTATGGAAGGTCATTGGTCATGTACCTGTAGTACTCCTAAACATTTGGTAGATTTGTACCAAGCCTCCATAAAAGAAAAGGGAAAGGGAATTGAAACGAACTTTGTTAATCATAATGATCTTGAAGATCCTATGAATTATTTGGATTTTTCCAAGTGGAGTGGATATGAATCATCTTGATGTCTCTGATTTCTTTGAGGATGTTAATGGAAAATTTGATTGGTGATGAAACAATACTTACATATTTAAAGTTTATCAAAACACATTACATATAACTATAGGTATGATTGAGTTGTTTTATCACTAACCATTTTTAACAAAATATTTTTTAATCAATTAAATGTGAATCTCATAGCAATATACAACAATAGGATAACGTGAATCTCAAAAAAATTTTTAATCAATTAAAAATCACTAAAATTATGAGCATAAAACATAAATACAAACAAATAGGATAATTACTAATTCCTTAAAAAGAAAACTTATAGTGAGTTGAGAAAACTACACAAATAATCTTTGATGTTTGAAGAACAATTGGATCCTTTCCAAAATTGGGTAGAAACTCGTGCTGATAATGTGTTATAAAATGATGGAAGTAAAACAAAGTAAAAGGAACAAGAAAATGATAAACTCTTGTATTCAAGTGGTCATCCACAATTCTTTTGATCTCTCTTAGATGTGTACAATAACAGTAAAGAAATCCCACATATATATAGGACCTTAGAATGCTTGTATAGTTTATGGGATAAAATTGTAATGATGAGTACAATTATGGACATTCATTTCCCCTATAGGCTTTACACATTTCAACCTTTACACATTCCAAATAACCTTTTCATTGCCCAAACTTTACACATTCCAATAAGACTTTATTTCTAACAATTAAAATATTATACTATTTTTGAATGTTTAACATTTTATTAATACGTTTTACTATGTCATGGTGATTTTAATCTTCCTTTATCTCTTTATCAAAATTAAAATTAGAGTTAATAGTTTTCTCAAAAAATTCATTATTGAAATCCCACTACAAAAAATTGGATCTATAGTGGCGTTTTCTATAAACGCTGCTATAAGCATATCTATAGTTGCGTTTGGAGAGTCCTATAGAGGTGTTTTAAAAAATGGGTTTATAGCAGAGTTTCCAACGGCCTATAGTGGCGTTTGTCAAACGCCACTATAGGCACTTTTTATTTTATTTTATTTTATTTTTTTCGGTTGGGTAGGGTCTATAATGGCGTTTGACAAACACCACTATAGGCCCTTGTAACAGTAAGACCTATTGTGGCGTTTGTGAAACGCCACTATAGCCCAGCACCAAAAAAAAAAAAAAAATAAAATAAGAAAAAGAATCTAGCACAAATAAAATAAAATGAAATAAAAGTGGAGAGCTATAGTGGCGTTTGGAAAAGGACCTATAGTGGTGTTTACCAAATGCCACTATAGGTCCAAAAAGTGCATGTTCTACACTATTCCAAAAAAAAAAAAGAGTGTCGTATGAGTTCAAGCTTAAACAAATACTACGGAATATGCCATAGAATATTCTAGGAATATTCTATGGCATATTCTACAATATTCCTAAAAAAAAAAACCTGAATGAGTTTCAGCGGTGAAGAATATATATAATATAAATGAATATATATATATATATATTTATTTATTTATTTAAATGTATATATTATTTTATATTTATATTTAAATGAGAGATGCTATGTCCACAATATTTTCACAACAAATTATAGGTAGTTAATTGTTGTTAGTTCAAATTTGAACCTAACATTAAGATTATTTTTTTGCCTTAACAATAACAACCAATAGCAACCTGCTACTTAAAATTTGTTATAAAAATATTGTGAAAATGTTGTTGACATATCATTTCTCTTTATATATATATATATATATATATTATGTATGAGAGATGCTATGTCCACAATATTTTCACAACAAATCATAGGTGGTTAGTTGTTGTTGGTTCAAATTTGAACCTAACACTAAGATTACTTTTTACCCTAAAAATAACAACCAGTAACAATCTGTCACTAAAAATTTGTTGTAAAAATGTTGTGAAAATATTGTAGATATATCATTTCATCTAATTTTGTAATTGAACTTTGTCATTCTAAAATAAGATATTTGTTCTAATACTGATATTTTTAGAATTAAAATTTTTAAAATATGTTTTATAAATATATGAAAATAGTCTAATTAATGTATTAAATTATACAAAAGTGTTAATTTTTTTTTCAAATTCATGTATCGCTTATAAAATATTTAGTAATAATACATTTTACATTTGCGTCTGGCCCTAAAATGTGAATTTTGAGAACCATGAATATGAGCAAGGTTTGAATTTGAATTATGGTATTCAATAGAAATGACACAATTTGGAATCTACAATTTTTTAAAATTTTATTTTCTATTTAAAATATCTACGGATATGAAAAATTTTCATAGCAATGTGATTATATTTTGCATGAAATGCATTTAACATGCTAATATCATAGTAATATTTCATGATTTATAGTAGTATTAGTACAAAGAAATCAATTCATTTGAGAGTAAAGTCATTATTAAATTAAAAATATAATCCTTTGAGATTCTTTAACTTATCGAGCCTCGCCAGGATCTTGCCGGTAAGTGAGTTGCAATCCAAGCCCAAGAACTCGAGGCTCTGAATCTCGGAGTAACTATTTGGAATCAGACCAGGAAAATAGTTCCCACCAAGACAAAGATGATTGAGATTTTTCAAGTTCACGAGCTTAGTAGGAAGGGGCTCAGAAAAATTGTTGTTGAAAGTGTCAAGAATCTCTAGCTTTGTCATTCCCGGGGTTATTTCTCCAGGAAAGTTTCCGTAGAAAACGTTATTGGAGACATTGAGGACCTTAAGTGACGTGAGGTTTGCCATTTCCATAGGAAGCATCCCTGTGAGATTGTCTGCAGCGAGTGTTAAATTGACTAACTTGTTCAATAGCCCAATCTCCAGCAAAATGAAATCGAAGAGAGGTATGTTTGACACATTCAAAGAAATGACTCGTGAATCATGGTCATAGGAGACTCTGGAGAAGGAACAATGGGCTGTTGGAGACTGAAGAGGAAAAATTATGCATGACAAAGCTATCTGGACAGAGGTGGCACAGACAGACGTGGTATGTACGGACCGAACGGCCACGTAACATACAACCCATTATTATGTGGTCTCCAAGGAACCTTAAATGAAAAATACTTGCGACACACGATTAGCCCTGGTTTGTAGAGTCCTAACATGAGTAGAATTCTAGAAGATACATACATTAATATGAATCTTCCCACAAGGAAATATCTTATCCATCACATTTAGGATTCTACGAGAAAAGTCCTATAAGGAAAAGACTTCCGCGCCAAGGAAGGGAGCTCATCCCTCTACTACTATAAAAGCCGCAATACCCTCATAGACCAAGGTACACATAATTTACCCCTTCTAGCACTCTAGAGTTGTGAGAATATTTCTGACTTAACCTTCGGAGAGTAGTTGGCCGGCACCACACCGGTGCTCTTTGTTAGGTTTCCTTCTTTGTATTATGCAGGTTCACGTTCGAGCGCTAGGTATTATGTGTCTCACTGGTGAATTTCTCGGCATCATCAGTTGGCACCGTCTGTGGGAAACAACAATTGAGATTCATAAGCCATATTGTCGTTTCCCGGACAAAAGGGTTGCATGGTACTCACTCGCTCAATGGCAACCACTGACGATNGGCATTCTCTTCCATGGCCTTTTCTACTCTGCTCAGTCTCCTCTTATTCTCTGTATATTCTCTGATGCTGATTGGGCAGGAGATCCCACTGATCCTAAGTCCACCACTAGTTATTGCTTTCTTTTTTGTTCTTCTCTAATTTCTTGGCCAAGCAAGAAACAAACCCTTGTGGCCTGCTCTAGTACTGAAGCAGAATATCGTGCCCTTGCTGATACCACATCTAAGCTCCTTTGACTAGGATGGCTTCTCAAGGATTTAGGTGTGTCTATATCCTCGGCTACTTCTCTTTATTGTGACAATCAGAGTGCCATTCATATTACTCACAATGATATCTTCCATAAACGGACTAAACACATCGAGATCGATTGTCATTTTATCCATTATCATCTTGTCCATGATGCTCTCAAGTTGTTCTCGGTCTCTTCTAAAGATCAACTTGCAGATATCTTCACCAAGTCGCATCCTAAGGGATGCCTTCATGCTTTGGTTGACAACCTCAAATTGGTCCCACACCCACCTTGAGTTTGAGGGGGGATGTTAATGTGTAATAGGTTGTGGGCTTTAGGCCCACCTTGTTTACTTGTATAGAACACATACTTATACTACACACTATGCATCCTATATAAAGGCATTTATGTATATTTTATTACTTGAGAAATACAAGACACTTATTTAGTATTTCTAACAATACAAAAAACCAAATACCAATCTAAAGGCCACTGCAAACACCATCGCAAAATCTAAATATTCTTGAACCCATCATAGTTGACAAATAAATTACCAAAGTTGAACAATTTTTATTTTTATTTTTTACAAAATCAATCAACAAATTTAGTTTTGATTGATTTGGCACGTAGGTTAGATAGCTGCCAAGAGAACCAAAAACCCAATCAAACTCAACCTACACAATCTTGGGCAATTCTCACATCCTTGTTAAGATCGAAGGCCTATAGTCCTAAAAGACTCCAGAGACTTCCAAGTTCGACTAGGGCCCTCTCATTTCTCATGAAGACTGTGGTTAAGGTGACTTGGGTTGTTTTGGGATTAGAAGAAGTTTAATTGTTTGACAACAAAGATGTAAATAAAATTTTTAATTTTTTTATTTAAAAAAATGCCATATCATTGAAAAAATTGTCTAGTCACTAATTCATTAGCCATATAAGTAAAATCACAGACATCAGTTAACGGATAGACTAGTACTACTCACTTTTAAAACTTTAGGGACCATTATCACTCACTCAAAACTTGAGGGACCAATTGTGCATAGAGGGTAAACTTCAGGGACCAATAATGCAATTTCGCCCTTTTTAATTATAGTGATTAATGAGCTAATATGTATTGATTCAGATATTGAGCTAGATACATTCAAAGTTGTTTCCATATGCATTAGTGAGTAAATGACCTTTTCATTATGGAAAATTAAGAGCTATTCACCCACTTAATGGATTACTTGTTGGGCTCATTTATTCCTTCAGAAACTCCTTATCTCAACCATTTAATTGTGTAACTCCAGCCCCATCAGATTTATGTCCAGCAATTACTTTGGGTAATAATTTTGTGAGACCCATTAAGTTATAAACAGACTCATTTAGACTCATTCCAAACACAATAAAAAGTCTAGAAATTGCAAGCATTCTTATATACTAAAAGAATACAAAGGTTCTTGGCAAGGAAGGTTGTTCTTTCTGGTGGAGCATTGTGCTTGAATACTTTGTGCACAGGTTGTTCTAGCCATATGACATTTGTTGAGCTATTGTATCCTAAGGAAACAAACCAAAAAAGGTATGCCCCGATTAAAAATTTTAGCCAACCAAGAGCTTGAATATCCTTAAAGAGAGTGAGTGTCGTGCCTCAGTCCAAATAGAGTTATGTATTTTCTAATCTTAATTTAATAATATTTTTTTTAAGGAAAAAAAATACTCAGAAGTATTATTTAATTCCTCTTTGTGTTTCTTCCATTATTATTGTGTCTGCACCAACAAAACCCTTGTTGAATAGCATAAGAAAACGTGTTGCAACAGGAAACTCTACTTACAAGTGTTGGGAAATTTAGACTCCGGTTGATAGAATTAACAAGTTTTAAATCCAAGTTGTTAATTAGATTAATTATGAATAAACCTTGTTAAAACAAACAAACATCAATATCATGTCAATAATGAATGCAACGGAAAAGTAAATAAGACAAGATATGATGACCTAGGAAAACTAATGAAACAAACTAGTTTCATAGTAAAAAACCTAGGGGGAAACCTTCCTGAAAAGCAATCCACTATAGTAAAGAGAAGTTTCAGATCTAGTACAAAACCTTTGTCCCTAGACTTTACAATCCCCATGGATGAACTCACAGCAGAAACCTTCTACCGCTTCAGAACCTCTGAACTCTTTAATATATGAACACTACCCTTTGATGATTCACAAATCCCAGTACATGACTAACCAATTGCGCGGATCCCAGTATGCGACTTAATCACCAACTAGAATAAGATGTTGGTTGCAAAGTTATTCACTTCATCAAGAATGAAGATCAAGAAGCAATTGTTTACAAAACCCTAAGGTGTAAAAACGCAGTAGCTTTTTTCAAACAGAATAATGCATCAGTCACCTTTTGCATATGTTCTCCTTATATTTTCTTATGTAATGACCTCTAAAATAAGCCTTATATAGGTCTAGGGTTGTGAGAAAAGAAACCCTACACAAATACAAAAGCCTAGCCCAAAAATCAGATCTGAAAATTCTGATTTTCGTAACCTCGATAGATAGCAGTTGTTAAGCAAGTATCGAGGAGGTGTCGAGCTTTAAACTTCGATAGATACAGCTATTGAGGAGGTGTCGAGAAGGTGTCGGGGGGACAGAAGCTTTCTCGATCGATCCACCAGCTATCGAGAAGGTGTCAAGATTGTGATAACAATCAATAAAAGAGCTCGATAGATAGCTAGCTGTCGAGAAGTGACGAGCAGTTGTCGAGCTATCTGTCCGTAGGTGTCGAGCTATCTGTCCAGCTTTATTGAACAGGTTTTCTTCACTTGTTTCTTGGTTCAATCTTCATGGCTTTAATACTAGACTTGAACAACATGTTTCTTGAAATATTAAACACATCCTAGATCTACCCAATTACAAGTAAAATGCGTTTTGTCAAAGGATTAGCCAATTACATAAAAGAATGACATATGTTCTTAACAAGTGAAACACATATGTCCTAACAATCTTCCTCTTTGACAATCTATGACAAAACCACAACAAACAAATGAACATATGAAAGAAGTTATAAATCACTTAACTCATATTCACTTGTTGAATACAATAAAATCTATCCTAACACAAACTCTTGAAAAACTTTACAAGAAGAGAGTTTATGGCAAGTAGACTTTGACAACCTGTATTTCTGAAACACTTTAAACAAAACTCATCAAGGCATCTTAGTGTGAAATAGAAATAATAGATTGCATACAAGTAATAAGAAACATGTGTATGGAGATAGAAAAGAAATAACACTTGTAAAGGTAGGTGAAGAAGACATACATCATCACATATATATCAAAGATAAGCACAATGTATATAAACATGGTCACATGACCAGTGGACAAGAAGAAGGACGTAAGCACTCCCTCTAACAAGATGAAACACATCTTCCCCTTACAAAGGCATGTATTTCTCCCCCTAACATGTAGAATCTTATAAAAAGAAACCACATTTTCTTCACAATTTCTCCCCCTTTTTGTCATGATTGACAAAAGGTACAAGAAGCTAGAAAGCTTCACCCGAGAAACATACAGATGATTAAGAATGATCCAGGGGGTACAAGAATTCCATATAAATGCATAAATGTAATGAAACAAGATGCTATGGATAACAAAATAATAGAAGGATGCAAAACATGGGAAAAACGAATCTCTCAATAAGAAAAATGTTAAGCACATAGATCCCAAAACACACATACACACTAAACAAGTCTAACCAATTTTATATTTCAAAAACAAGTCAAGACAGTTTAGTGAGTATACATTAACACATGTAAACCTAGTGATGGTCAAATCACATTATACTTGCACATGTATCAAGAGTAGCAAAGAATATTGCGTGTTGTGTGTGAAAAACATTGCAAAATTCCATAAGTGTATACATGTTATGACGATTTGAGATATGAGAAAATCACTTTAACTCACACACAATCATAACCATTTGATGGGGACTATCACCTTCGAGGTACATCCTGTAACTCCCACATTTCCTAGAATACGCTTGCAATCATATTTAAAGCATTTTTGATCTTTTGGCTTTTTAATTTTCTTTGCATATTTTCTTTCTAAGCATATCATGCATGGGCAAATAAGAGATAGAAAAGAATTGCCCAATGATATTTAACATTCCAATTTTGCTATACTGAGACACACAAATGTCATTGACATCACACTTGCTATGCCGAAGCATACAGATGTCTTATCATGATTGGCGGGCAACAGTGGTGAGATGGTTATTTACGCCTTTCTCTTAGGATTTTCTAGTCCTACCCGTCAAAAAAAGTGATATGAGTGTTAAGTACAAGAGATAAGTTAATCTTACTCATCACAAACACAAACCACAAAGCTCACTTGCTTAGTTGTGCATAGAGATGCTTATCTAAGCTACAAGAGATACAAAGTTCAAAAAACTTTGTTTCAATGACCATCCAAGGTACACAAGTACCAATGTACACAAAACACACACTATTTTTGTCTTTTTCCTTTTTATTTTTATTTTGAAAACAAAACAACCAAACAAAAACAGAAAAACAACATGAAAGCATGAAAGAAAGATGCATATGCATGAAGGCATGATAGAAAAATGCAAATGCATGAAAGCATGATTCCAAAAGAAGATAAGAAATTAAGCAAAAAGATTCCTACTTTAGATAAAAAGAATTAAAGCAGAGGAAAAACAGAAAAGACAATTAAGTTTTAGGCTCCTTCCTCACCCACACAGCATGAGTCTTTGGCCGTGAAGATAAAAAGGTACGTGTCCTAGTATGTCTACTAAAAGACATAGAAGAATTATAATTCTCCTGAAATTGAGTTAAAAAGCTCAAGACTTTTAATAACTCTCCAAACAAAGGTATTGATCCTTGAGAGGAAACTTGTGGCCGTTTGGACAATGTCCAGAAACACCACAATGGTGACAAACATGAGCAATTTTAGAGCTACTCGGCTTTCAAGATGGAGGTCTAACCTTAGAGGTTGACAGAGACCTCAACTTAGGACAATTTGGCCTAATATGACCAACAATATGACAATGATGACAAATGGGGACAAATTTAGATTTTTCATTCAACCTAGGAGAAGTTTTAGACATAGGTTCAGAAACTTTAGCATTAACATTAGATTGTTTACCTTTGTCTATCCTAGCAATATTAGCCTTCAACTCTTGATTATTCCTTTTAAATGGAGGAATATAAAAATCCTTTTCTTTTGAGTTAGGCTCAACAACAAGTTTGGCACTAGTTAAATTTTCAACTTCAGTTTTAAATTCAGCTAGTTGCTCTTCCAAAGTCTTAATTTTGTCCACCTGAGATGAAATTTGATTTTTAAAATTCTCATTCAAACTATTGACTTCATCCAATTTTGCAATCAAATTATCTTTTTCAAGCTTGACCATTTTAAATTTAGCTTTTAATTTTTTAGAACATTCAAGGGATTTCATACAAAAATTATAAAGCTTGCAGTAGGCATCTTGAATATCATCATCATCATTCAACACAAGATCATGCACATCAAAACAATTAAGAGATTCCACGACAATGGGGGTCAAGGATCACACTCAGAAAATTAATCCAATCAGAGTGAACCAACTCTGATACCACTAGTTGGGAAATTTAGACCCCCGTTGATAGAATTAACAAGTTTTAAATCCAAGTTGTTAATTAGATTAATTATGAATAAACCTTGTTAAAACAAACAAACATCTATATCATGTCAATAATAAATGCAACGGAAAAGTAAATAAGACAAGATATGATGACCTAGGAAAACCAATGAAACAAACTAGTTTCATAGTAAAAAACCTGGGGGAAACCTTCCCGAAAATCGATCAACTATAGTAAAGAGAAGTTTCAGATCTAGTACAAAACTTTTGTCCCTGGACTCTACAATCCCCGTAGATGAACTCACAACAGAAACCTTCTACCGCTTGAGAACCTCTAAACTCTTCAATACGCCAACCTTTGATGATGCACGAATCTCAGTATGTGACTAACCAATTGCGCGGATCCTAGTACGCGACTTAATCACCAACTAGAAGAAGATGTTGGTTGCAAAGTTCTTCACTTCATCAAGAATGAAGATCAAGAAGCACTTGGTTACAAAACCCTAAGGCACAAAAACGCAGTAGTTTCTTTCAGAGAGAATAAGGCATCGGTCATCATTTGCATATGTTCTCCTTGCATTCTCTTATGTGACGGCCTCTAAAATAAGCCTTATATAGGTCTAGAGTTGTGAGAAAAGAAACCCTACACAAATACATAAGCCTGGCCCAAAAATCAGATCTGAAAATTCTGATTTTCGTAACCTCGATAGATAGCAGGTGTCGAGCAGGTGTTGAGGAGGTGTCGAGCTTTAAACTTCGATAGGTACAGCTATTGAGGAGGTGTCGAGAAGGTGTCGAGGGGACAGAAGCTTTCTCGATCAATCCATCAGCTATTGAGAAGGTATCGAGATTGCGATAACAATCAACAGAAGAGCTCGATAAATAGCCAGCTGTCAAGAGGTGTCGAGCAGCTGTCGAGCTATCTGTCCAGCTTTATTGAACAGCTTTTCTTCACTTGTTTCTTGGTCCAATCTTCATGGCTTTAATACTAGACTTGAACAACATGTTTCTTGATATATTAAACATATCCTAGATTTACCTAATTACAAGTAAAGTGCGTTTTGTCAAAGGATTAGCCAATTACATAAAAGAATGATATATGTTCTTAACAAGTGAAACACATATGTCCTAACAACAAGTTTGCTCTGTAGAGTGTGCTTGCTCCATTACTCTTCAATTGATTAATAATTACAAGTAATCATGAGAAATTATCAGAAATAGCCTGACCATCTTTCATATAAGCAACTTCAAACTCAGCTAGAAGAGTTTGCAAACAAACTTTTTTCACACGAACAACACCCTTGAAGGAAGTGCCAAGGGTCTCCTTTGCTTCTTTACCCAAATTTGCATTGATAATTTTTTCAAAAGTTGACTCATCCACCCTTTGATAGAGTAGAAACTTTTTTTCTTTATGTTGTAGGTGGCCTCTTGCTCAATTATGGGTTCTACATACCCATTAGTGACAAGCTCCTAGATCTCCTGTGATCTAAATCACAATTTTATTTCATTCTGCCAATTCTCGTAGTTTTCTTTTGTCAATCTCAAAATTTGTGGTTGAACCATGTTAGAAGTCATCTTTACTAATAATGTAGACAAAAACTTTAGGCTTTTAGGAACTTGGCTCTGATACCAATTTGTTGGAAAAGCAAAAGCTCTGATACCACTTTGTTGGCCTTGCAAAGCCTTAATAGGAAGAATAATGACATAAACACTCGCAAGATAGAGGGGAACGAATAATTTATTAGACACAACTTCAAACAAACAAACAAAGACCTGGTAACAAACTCTTAATAACAAAGGCTATGGCCTTTTACAAAACTCTCATAAATAAGGCTACTGCCTCGAGTACTCTCCAATACTTTTTCTTACATTAGGAAATATTAGGTTGTTGTCTTGAGTACTCTCTTAAGCATGTAAGATATATTGAACTGGACTGCTGTGAAAATAATTATTCAACCAACAACTGTCACTTGAATAGTAAATCTCATGACTTCTAATTTTATAAACTCTTAGTCCTGAGAGGATAGTGAACCTGATCATGAAATGTAGATTACTTTGATATATCAAGAGTGAGATCTAATCTAACGATCAAAACCTCAATATGTTGGGTAACTACACATAGTGTTAAGGGAACACATATTCTCAAGATGGAATCCATAATCTCTTTCTATAGAGACACGAAATATCCTCTTGAGATAAATTTAATGGGAACTGGTTATTCAGGGCTGACCACTTTAGTAAAGAGTTACTAAAGTTTATATTTAATGAAATTAGAATTCATAAATATTAATAACTAAAAGATTAAACCAGAAACTCAAGGAATAAATAGTTGTTTACAAAGTGATAGTTTATTATGACTTTGTTCACTATGCATATTTCATGGAGGGGTCAAATGATATTATATGGGAGTTTTGGGATATAATTTATTAATAAAGCCTATGGTGCAATTATATTTCTATAGTGGTACTTGTTATATAATTAATGGTAACTTTGGGCTTCTCATGAGTTGACAGATAAACTCAAAGCCCATTGGAGTTAGAGCCTTATTTTGTGCATTTGGTCCCACCCCAAGCTACACAGTAAAGCCCAAATGAGCTGGCCCAAAAGGCTAACCCAATTAAATAACCAATTGTTTATTTAATAAGAGTTATTAAATAAACTAACTATCTAGGCAATTAAAATGTACATATGATTAAAAGAGAGAAAATAGTTTTTCTCAGTAACACCTTTTGAAAACGCTTTTATAAAAAGAAAAATCATCATACTTAAGAATTGATTGAGAAACCACTCATCTTGGGCACTATGTGGAATTGGGATGAAGATTGAAGGTGTTTTCAAGTCTTGTTTTTAAATTTTCCTGCATCAAGGTACGCTTTCTCTTCTTTGTTCTAATTCAAGGTTATATGTTATCACTCATGAATGAAGTACATTATATGAAATTGGGATGAAGATTGAAGGTCGTCTCAAGTCTTGTTTTTAAATTTTCCCGCATCAAGGTATGCTTACTCTTCTTTGCTCTAGAATTTAAGGTTATATGTTATCTCTCATGAATGAAGTAGATCTTTGTGTTGCTTCCGCTGCAAATGTTGTATGAGATGCAAAATCAGTTTTTCCAACAACTAGGCCAGTTATGCACTGATGCTTCATGAATTAGAACTTAGAATTTAACTTGTTTTCTTGGTTCAATTATTTATTTGTTGGTTTCTATGAATTTATTACAAACCAGTATTCAGTAGAATAATTGTTGTCTAATATAATTTTTTGTTTATCGAAACAAGAAATAGTGCAACAATTGTATTACTGAACGTGCTTTTGAAAAAAAAAAAATTGGTAATATATTATTGAACTAATAAAAAAATTATTTTTTCAGAGAACATTGAAATAATATATTAGAAGTTTAGTATATGCAAGCAAGAAAAGTCTAATACAAGCGATAAGTTGATTACTTTTTCGTTTTTGGATAAATACGAATTAGTTTTTCCTTGACGATATAGGATTTAGAGATTACCATACTCTCTTAAATATTATTAATGAATTTTTCGAGTAATTTTTAATTAAAACCATATCTACATGATCGACTGCATTTCTAGCTTGAAAAGTAATATCTCATTCCCCAATGAAAAATCTTTACTTTCCTTTCCACTCAGAAAGTAATGAACATCACCTTTATTTGTTAGGTCGAAGAAAAATGGCCCACTGGGCGGTGCCTAACCACTGCACAACTAGTACTGCTAGAATGCGTACTAATTATTACAAAGACATTATGTGGTCCATGTTAATAGTGACATTCATGGTTTCGTGGACCGTTCTCGAGCACTCGTAAACGAATGGGTTGTAGCTCTTCCGTTTTGGATAAATCTGAATGAGTTCATACTTTTCCGCTATCTAGGATTTTGAGATTACAAACCCTCTCAAATATTAAGTTGCATGAATTTGTCGAGTTATTTTGAATATGATCTCACTATTCATTCACGTCTTCGTCAACCATGCATTATTCGGTCCAAAGCTTTGAATTGATCATAAAATAAATGATTGTAGAGATGAATGATTGATGCATTCTTCTCACTTAGATAACATAAGTAAAGATTTTAGATATCAATTGTCAATGTGCATTCTATGATAATCTGTTTGCACTAAGATCAAATGAAATTTGAAAATTATAGACATATATAAGAAACTAAAGTATACCAATGAAATTGGTACAAATTAGGGATGCTTTAGCTTATTTCTTAACATTTCATAGCCAAAATAAATGGATCCTTTAACTGTTATAATTATAACATTGTTTTTGGAAAATGTTAAGAGTTACAAAAAAATTTTAAGCTACAGCTTTTTACGAACAATTTATTTTCTTCTTTAACGTTGTAATTAAAAAAGCAATTTTGGTTTGCCGTAGACATTAGATTTTCTTTTCAGTGATGCACAGCAAACGTGCACATGCCTCGTGCCCATCAAAAATGACATGTACTAAATACGTGCGTCTTATAGGGCATTACTTGTTAATTTACTTAGCTGGCATTATTGAATGAATATGTGGCTGCTCAGTCACTTTTCCTCACGTTACACATGAACAACTTACTTCAATATCTTATGGAGTGTAAGTGCTTGTGAGGTGTGAGAGGAAAGGGTCAAGGTTCAAATTTTCAAGATAGAGCTTCATACACACATACACTATATATAGATATTGATAGGCCAAAAACATATTGACCCTTTGTGATTAATTAACCAATTAATTTAGCCAAGTTTATTAATTAAGTTAATTAACATGCAAACGAGTGGCAGCACAAATAAATCACCAATAAACTAATTATGCAGCGAAAAATAAATAACACGGTGATTTGTTTACGAATGGAGAAACCCTAATGGCAAAAGCCCCACCGGGTGATTTTCAAGTCATTACTCCCGAAACTCCACTATTATCACAATAAGCAGTTACAAGTAAAGGAATCCCAAGTATCTTACTAACCTACAATTGAACCCTTACCCCAATACCCAATTGGACTTGTTTGTAGTGATAGTTTCCTCTTTTGATGCACGGCTCCCAAGTACATGACTAACCAATTGTGCGGATCCCAGTACGCGACTTCAAATACCAACTAGAAAGAAAGGTTGGCTGCAAAGTTCTTCTGTTCATCCACACGATGAAGATCAAGAAAATGCTTGGTCATAAAACCCAAAAGCGTTTGATATGTTTTAGGATGTGTGGAGATGGTATATATATATTTTGTGAGATATGGTGTTTGTAATATGTATAGGAATTATATGTAGATACTTTGTTGGACATGGATCTTGTATATGCATACTTTGTGAGACATGAAATTTAAAGATGTATGAGAAGTATGTATGGGTATTTTGTGGGGGATGTGTTTGTAAATTATATGGAAGTATGAGATAGATAATATGAAGGTTAAATTTAGTAAAGGCTGTTGCTGGGGTTGTTTTTTTGTATTATAACATTGGTTATGTTGCTTTTTAAGAAGAGAGGTATTGTAAGAGAAATAGAGAAAGAGATGGAGATGTGTTTTTGGGAAGCAAAATGATGATAATTCAGAATAATGGAGTGTGGGAAGGATGGGTAATGGGTAATGATGTTGTAATATGTGTGTGGTGTTGTTATCTATGAAGATGAATTTTGTAAGAGAGATGGAGAAGTATGAGAATGTGTATGTGGCAGCCAAATGAAGTTTCAGAATAAGGGGTGAGAGAGGGATCCCCCATGGTGTGTGGCTTGGTCCTCTTCATATAGAGCCAAGTATGTAACTAGATTAGAACTAGTTGAAGGAAATTTAGCAAATAAAGAAAAATCTTTGACAAAGTAAGTGGTCTCATTAGTGGAATTTTGTTTTTTAGTCAAAAGAAGAAAGTTAGAGAATTTAATGGTGTTGGAGTTGCTGCTACAGCTGTCAATCATAGCTGTTACAGCTGAAAGACGTCATCTAAATGACATCTTTTGCTTGGAGGAAAATACATGGCATTAAATTCATGGTTTGGCTAAAAATGGTAAGATAGTTTTTAAGAGATCCTTCTATTTCTAGTACTACAGCTGAAGCTACTTTAGAATGTGTTGGAGCTGTTGCAGCTTTTGCAGACGTTGTTTCTGCAGAAGTTGTTTCTGCTTCTGCTAGAGCTGTTTGCAGCTTCTGCTGGAGCTACTGTTGGTATTTTCAGCTAAGTTTTCTCTCTTGGAAAATTATATGCTTAGTCTATATATAATTTTGGTAAGTAATAGACTAGTTGATTGATATTTGATAAAGTTTTAGAGATGTAATTATGGAGAGTAAGGAGAGCATTTAATGCTAGATATGAGATATTAATACATATTTTGCCATGTGCTTGGAATTGATTTAGATGATAATAATATAATTTATATGAAATACTATAATTACATTTTTAAACTTATATTATATAGTGAACATTAATTTTTATGTAAAGAGCATGGGGAGTTTTATCATTTTAAGTGTCATGTGATATAAGAGGCTTATCAAATATTACATATTGCACACTGACCCATCAGAGTTCAGGGAATTGGGGAAGACATGCCAAGCAACATGCTTTCCTTTATCAACTTTGAACCATTGGAGCTTTACTGAATATACTTCTTGGCCCTCCAAACCACGACTCCCAAAATTCCCCCGATGAGACTCATGAGCTTAGATCATGAGCCAAAAAATGAGATGATGTGCTATGAGCTTGAACAATGGGCTTTGATGCCTTTTTGTGTAAATTTGGGCTCTTTTGGGCTTTAAAAGAGATTTTCCCAAAATCCATGATAGTGTTGACATGGTGTGGATCACCAATGAAATGAAGCCATGTGGTGTGGAAATTTGTCCTCAACATTCAGCCCCCCGAGTACATAGGCTTGCTTTGCAAGGGCTTGTCTTGCAAGGGCGTGCACGACTGAAGATCTTTCTTGAAGGCTTTGTAAATGAGCAAATCTAATGTTGTTAGTGTTGGGGTTTATGCCCTAAAATCCAATTTATTGGCATGTCATAAATAATTAAATTGTTTATTTATATGAGTCTATCTATAAATGAACTAATGGGACATTATCTTAGTTCATGAGATGCATAGTATATGATTTATGTGAAAAATCACAGAAGATATAAATCACAAGTTCTTTGTAAACTCAGAATTTTAGTTCGAAGTCAGTGATGAAATTGGGCATTTCATCTGCGAAAACTATAACATATCAATTAAGATGATTTGTCTTGATCATAGAAGTGGAGACTTCTAGTTGATATGTTTTAAGAGTTAAGACATATTGAACTGGACCGCTGTGAGATTTATTATTCTCCTAATGGCTGTCAAATGAATAATAAATCTCATGACTTCTATTTACATCAACTTTAAATCCCTAGAGAATAATGGACTTGATCATGAGATGTAGGTTGCTTCGATATATCAAGAGTGAGATCTATATGTTACGGTCAAAACCTTAGTATATTAGGCAGCCGCATTTAGTGTTGATGGAACATATATTCTCAAGATGGAATTCATAATCTCTTAACGGAGATATGAAATATTCCCTTGAGATAAGTTTAATGGGTTTGGTTATTCAGAGTGTTGGGTCCAATCACTTTAGTAAGGAATTACTAAAGTATATATTTATGGAATTGGATTTCACAAATATATAATGAATAACATAAAGAATTAAATTGGGTACTTAAGGATTAAGATGTAGTAATCTTCAAAGTGGCAGTCTATATTCATGACTTTGTATTACTGCGAATATTTCAATGAAGGGGTTGCATATATAATAAAATTTTGGGATATAATTTATTAATAAGGTCTAAAGTGCAATTATATTCTTATAGTGGTATTGAATATAATTAATGGTAACTTTGGACTTGTCAAGAGTTGACAGAAATGCCCAAGGCCCATCTTAAGTCACTAACTAAAGCCCAATTGGGTCGGTCCAAAAGGCTAACCCAATTAGATAATCAGTCATTATTTAATAAGAGTTATTAAATAAAGAAACTGCAAGAATAGTTTTAATGTATGTATGATGAAAAGAAAAAAAATCAGTTTTTCTCCACAAGGAAAAGAAGAAGGATTTTTCTTTGAGAGTTTATGTACAAAAGACTGATTGAGAAACCACACATCTTGGGCACCATGTGGAATTGAGATGAAGATTAAAGGTATTCTCAAGTCATGGTTTTGAAATTCATTGCATCAAGGTACGCATCCTATTCTTTGTTCTAGAATTCATGGTTACATGTTATCTTTCATGATTGAAGTAAATCTGTGTTTGTTGCTTCCGCTGTGTGTTTTGTATGAGATACAAAACCAAATTTTCCAACAGTTAGCTACTAGATTTGATGGTTGATAGTAGTAAAATAGGCCTTGTTGGACATGTGGGCTGCATTGGCTATCTTATAGGTACAACGATAATAGATTGATGTAGCTGAAACTTCCGTGGATGGAGTAGTGGCTTTGTTGAACTTAAAAAACTTCATTTTCTTTTTGGTAGATTGATCGATCTTTATCTAGATCCATGTGTATCTTTCTTAAATGAGCTGCTTGTAATAGTGAAAGACCAAGCCCCCAAGTGTAATATCACCGCAACTTTGGTGATGAATGAGATTTTAAGGATTCTAGGGGAGTGATGGATATGATTATCATGACTTCGAATATGTGTGGGGCTGCCATGGCTTGATATAATAGGACTCCAACATAAATCTTTGTTGATAAATAGAGCTTTATTTGGTGCTTGTAACTTTGTGATGAATGCCAATTAAAATGTTCTTGAAAGAGATTGGCCACTACTGGACCAATAGTGTTAAGTAGTGGAAGTGCCTCTATTGACATATTTGATACTTTTTTGATCAATACCCAATTGTAGCCCCCATAAATGGAACCATTGAATCAATAAATCAAGCCCTCAAGTGTGCAAAGGCGTTGGATAAGCATGGATGGGTGATGTGGGAAGCACCTTGGCAAGTTCAACAATGGAATCTTGGCACTTTGATGTTTGAAACAGCTTAGAAACTTGTGGTAATGATCTTGTATAGTGATGTTTTGCTTGAATATGCTTGATTAGTAGAAGTCTAACTGCTGGAGGTGTTTGTATAGACTACAATATTGTTGGTATTCTAAACATGAGCAACTAGAATTCTAATTTGGACGTAACCACTAGATTCATTTGTGAAATAGAACATGGAATATCTAGTATTCGAGATGATCAATTTTTTGGTAACAAAGAGATAGTTAAGACCTTCCAGCCATAAGGAGCTTGTTTTGCTTGTCCAGGCAGGCTGTTGGATATGTTTTCAGTTACTGCTGGAGTAATCTTTTCTTGATTTGAATAAATGGTTCCTCATTCCTTGGCGGCTTTGTGACTTGTTGAATGTATTAATGGTTGTCGAGTAGATGATTGTAATTGAGAGCATCGGATCTCCATCTCTTTGTTGGAAGCTCTTAGAAAGGTATGGCTGGTATAAGTTCCAGCGGTAAAATAGTATGATCTAGATTTGCTGTAGGTATCACCGCTAAACCGCTGGCTATTTCTTCTTAACTGCATGAGCTTTGTTAATTAATTTGCCACAGGCTCGAACCATGGGCTTTGATTATGGGATTGAATTCCATTGATAAAATAACTTTGCCATAGACTTGAATCATGGGCTTTTTATTGCCAAGTTGTATTAGGCTTTTGATAAGATATTGCCAAGCATTTTTGGGCCTAGGCTTTGACAAATAATTTGCCATGGGCTTGAACCATGGGCTTTGATTATGGAATGAATTCCATTGATAAAATAGCTTTTCCATGGACTTGAATCATGGGCTTTTGTAAAATAGTAAGATAAATATTAATTTCCACATGGTTTAAAATAATTTCCATGGGCTTTTGATTATTATAACCATTGAATAAGTAATCACTTTGATAATATAATTTTCCATGGATTTTCATAAATATTTTCCATGGGTTTGCAAAATAAATAAAATTGCCATAAGTTTTTAATATAATTTCTATGAGCGTAATTATTAGTGACACACATTCACATTTCTCCATGGGCTTGATATATGTTTGCCATGGGTTTTGGAAAAATGAATGGTGTTATCTCATAAGATAGATAATATGGTATAAATATTTGCCATGATTCATTAGCTTATATACTCGTTTAGGAAATTTAATTTGCCAAAGGTTATTAGCTTTGGGCTTCAAGTATAATGCGTTTGTAAAAAAAAAAATATATTTTGCCAAAGATTATTAACTCTGGGCTTTGAGCAAGATATAATATTTTTGTAAAGTGATTTTGGATTTTTTGAAATAATGGCTTGCCAAAAATAGTACTTGGGCTCTTAGTAAAATATTTATAATATAATATATGCCAAGTATTAATATCCTTGGGCTTTTGATAAAATAGTGCTAAGTAGTTAAATTAGGCTTTTGATGTTGCCAATAAGAATGGGGTTTTGATGTTGCCAGCGAAAACTGGGTTTTTAATGTTGCTAGCGAGAACTGGGCTTTTGATTTTGCCAATGAGAATTAGGCTTTTGATGTTGCCAGTGAGAATTGGGCTTCTGATGGTGCCATTTAGTAATGGGCTTTGATGTTGTCAAGTATATCAAAGTATGGCCATGGAGGCAATATCTATTTTTGAAATCACATGACCGTTTTATTTTGAAGAGGTCCAGCCATAAAGGCTGTTATCAAATTTGAATATTTATAAGTTTGAAATATTTTTTGATCGTAAAAAAAAAAAAAATTTTAAAAAAATATTGATGCACTTAAACCAAAACTATGGTAATGAAAGTTATACATTTTATTTTGTAAAAATAACTTGTTGGAATCATGATAGTTTATTTTGGAGATATCAAGTTGAAAAAGGTCATCATTGCGAGTAAGATCGAAATATAAATATCGACGTAAGAAAAAAAAAATCTTGAAATACTCATAGTTGGTTTAAGGCAAAAGATAATGCTTACTAGTTATTTTCAAGGTAGTTTATTGGAAACATGATAATTGAGTTAAGTATGATATAGCTCCAACCATTTGCCATTGATAGGTTCCATGAGATTTTCGCCTTCTGCCATGGCTAGATAATAATAGTTGTTGTTATAGACTTCTTTTTCAAGACAAACGTCCCCGGAGGTGGGGATGTCAGATTGATTAGGCACTTTAGATCAAAGCCCTGAAGTGTGGGATAGTTGATACCCTTGATGATGCTTGAGATTCCAAGGGTTCCATTGATGTGAATATAATGATTCTAGTAACATGATGGAGTCACCACGGTCTTGAATATGCGTGGTGCTACCATGGCTTCAATGGCAACAAAGCTTCTTTAAGGGATGATCGCCAATCTACTTGGTTTAGTGGTTGGTACAAGAAGGATTTCCTTTAGCAATTAGGATAATATTGATGATTTTAGTTGCAAGGGGTTTTGATAAGGGGTTTCATGCCTACAAAATAGACAAATTCCAATGTATAAGAAGCATAACGATGGTTGAAACAAACAATATGTTTCACATAATAATTTTCGATCAATGGTTGCAATAATGGTAAAGATAAAGTAATATATATATTTAACATGATAGTTTTAATTGAATGATGGATGTGATATAATATTAAAGTAATTTGTTACTGAGTGATATGAGCATAGTAGAGTAACATAAACTAAATATAAATTTAAAGATAGCGATGTAATGACTTATCTTGAAAGTTTGTGACTCCAGCCATACGTTAGTGAACTTATGGCAGTCCAACAACATGATGACGTGAGTACAGTGTTGGCGAGTCAGCATGTATCACCAATCAGGATCTAAACTGAGTAGCATGTTGTACTTTTAAGTGAAAATTTCAATGTTAGGTACTTCTGCCTCATGCATCATTCGTGATGGTGAGATGAAGTTGGCTGAGCTTGCAGTGAAGATTGCAGATTCAGAGAAAGAAATTGCGGCAAAGTCAGCAGAACTATACCTTTTGACAAGTCAAACAAATTCCATCATGCTGTCCTTACCCACCAGTGGTGGCTCCTCCTCCATGGAAACCTTTGGTGGCTTACTGGATTAGGCTATTCATCCTTAGTTTATTTTTTCTAGTGGGCAACTCTATTGGGATGTAATATGTATCTAATGTGTTACTACATGTTTTGAGACTCTCTAGTTATAAAGACTTTTTTTTTTCTTTTTCTTTTTTTGTCCATGTAATAGGAGGGGGAAAAAAAGTAGGCATTGTTATTATTCATGTATGAGAACTTATTCAGTTATAGAAAAACTTATTTAGTTGTGATTTGTTCTGTTATAAGTGTTATTACTTGTGCAAAAGGTCATTCAATTGTAGGTACCAATATTACATGCGAAAGAATGACTAGTTAACTATGGACATTGTTTTGTAAAAGGTTTATGCCAAAAAGAAATTTTCTGCATAAAAGGGGTTGCCCATTGTTACTTTTTTATGCTTGCACATGTTTTTCCTAACTGTTCATGTGAAGATTTTCCACTGTTCATAGCAGAGGACACCTCCAGCCGTAGCAATTGTGCCCCTTTTTTTCTTGCAAGAATGAACTCTTTTCTTTTTTTTTTTTTTGGAGCCGAAAGGGAAGGAAAAAAAAATGTTTGTGATAAAATAGTGTTTATTCATCTACGTATATGTATACACATGTATACTAACATACATATACATATTATTACCCTTTTCTTTTAGCCATTCATGTGTAAATATTGTACTTTTCATGGCAAAGGACACCTCCAGTCATAGCTACTGTGTTCCTTTCTTTTCTTTTCTTTTTTCCTACAAAAACCATTTTTGAGCCAAAGGCAGAGAAAAAATGTTATGTGATTTTGAAAGAAAACAAATAGTGCCCATTCTTCTATGCATGTATATAAACATACATATGTGCATTGTTATCTTTTTCTTTTTGATTGAGCTTTAATTTAGTTGTTGGTGGAACTAAAGGCGCTGGTGAGGAGGTTAAAGAGATTGAGCCTCTTTTGCCACTGCATGATCTATGGTGCTGTTTGATAGGCCAAAAATGAATTGACCCCTTATGATGGATTAATTGATTAATTAGCAAAGTTTATTAATTAATCAAATTAACATACAAATGCATGGTAGCACAAACAAATCACCAATAAAACTAAGTATGCAGTGGAAAATAAATTGACACGGTGATTTGTTTACGAATGGGGAAACCCTACACGGCAAAACCTCGCCGAGTGATTTTAAGGTCACCACTCCCAAGAATCTACTATTATCATAACAAGCGGTTACAATTGAACCCTTACCCCAATACCTAATTGGACGTGCTCTGTAGTGACAATCTCCTTGTAATGCATGGCTCTTATTACGTGACTAACCAATTGCGCGGATCCTAGTACGTGACTTCAATCACCAACTAGAGAAGGTTGTTGGCTGCAAAGTTCTTTAGTTCATCACATGATGATGATCAAGAAGATGCTTAGTCATAAAACCCTATGGAGTATAAATACAGCAGCTTCTTCACAAGAAAGATGAACTAGGGCAAATTCTGTCTTTGGTCACAATTTGCTTAAAAAAACTTTGCTCAAAAAAACTTTGCTCAAGACTTGTACAACTTGTGTCCACCTTTGACGGCCCTTAAAATAATCCTTTTATATGTCTAGGGTTGTGAGAAAAGAAAGCCCAAACATATAATCACGGATTGGAGTCAAACAGAACTAAAACTCTGTTTTTCATAAACCTCGATAGATACCCTATCTGTCGAGCTGTTGTCGAGCCACGGGCTTCAACAGCTTTATAGGTCTCGATAGATAGCTAGCTGTCGAGCTTTAATGAACAACAACTTTTGCACTTGAATCTTGGACAGACTTGCATGGCTTTAACACTTGAACTTGAAACAAGTTTCTTGAAGTATTAAACACATCCTAGAACTACTCAAATATAAGTAAAGTGTATTTTGTCAAAGGATTAGCCAATTACATAAAGTAGTGACATATGTTCCTAACAAGTTGTTGAGGTTCAGAAAATCATAACACAAAGCCCAAAGAAATGGCACACCGGACCAACCCCACAGAAAGTAGAAATTAAAGGAGTTAAGCCCACAAAAGAAAAGGATGATAGGCCCAAAGATTTAAAGCCCAAGATCCATGAATGGGCAGGTTTCAGAGCCTAGGAAACAAAGGGAAAAGAGAGCCCAGATCAGAGGACCAAAGAGAGAGTCCAATAGAAGAACAAAGCCTGGGATCCCTAAGGCGTACAACATAGCCAGATAAGATCAAGACAACTCAAAGGGAATACCAATAAAATGCAAGAAATGAAGGATAGATATGTCCTTTTCAAGCATTCAGAAAACGTAGCAGGAAAATGGTACCTCGGGGAACTCGGAATGAGGAGCTATAAAGTATTCGTAGTGCTTCAATCTCACACTTTGCCTCCTTGTATCTGACCAGCAGGCTTTTCTAATCTTCCTCAGCTCTCTTCATTTTCTTCACAGCTGCCTCTGCCACCTTTGTATACTCACCTGATTTCTCAAGATGTAAGGTGTAATTCTTTTGAGGACTAGATGTATCTTCTTCTTCTTTAGCCTCTGATTCTTCAACAATCCCAATAGACTCCAAATCATAATATTCACCAAGTTCCTTCACAAGTGAACCCAAATCATCTGAGGATTCCACATGTGCAATGGTCATTAATGTGGAGTAGTTTCCTTCTCCGTCACAGCTTTCTTCAGAATCAGAATTTGAAGAGTCTGTATCACTCAACATTGTGGCATACGCCTTGTCTTTCCCTCTCAAGAAATTGGGACACTCTTTCTTGAGATGTCCATGACCATTGCATTCAAAACACATAATATCTGAAGGAGATTGAACATCTTTCCCTTCTTTCCTCGTAAACTCTTTCCTATCACCTCTTGAAGATGAAAATTTTCCTCTGTTGAATGGTTTCCCACCATTCTTCATCTTTAGAAATTTGTGGAAGTTTTTCGCAAGGTACGCTACTTCCTTCTCCACTCCATCTTTTTTAGAAGGATCATCCATTCTTTCGGTGATGGTTTTGAGAGCAAGCGATTTACTCGTCTTGTGAGAAGGCAGTCCCAGTTTATATGTTTGAAGAGACCCAATCAGCTCCTGAATTTTGATCTCATCCAGGTCTTTACTCTCTTCTATGGCTGTGACTTTTGCTCTAAAGCTTTCAGGCAAGGACCTCAAGATTTTTCTCACCACCTTAGTATCTTCAATCTTCTCGCCAAGATTGAGCTTAGCAATGACAATTTCGTTGAGCTTCCCATAGAATGAATCAAATGATTCATCTTCACCCATCTTGAGCTCTTCAAACTTGGTGGTAAGCATATGGAGCTTTGTGTCATTCACCTTCTTAGTCTCCAAAATCTCCCAAGCTTCCTTGGCCACTGTCATGTGAGATATACTGTGGAATTCATCTGGAGACACACCACAGAATATAGCATTTAAGGCTTTACTGTTAGCATTGGCTAACGCAAGAGTTGCCTTATCCCAAGTAGATTTTCCAGCCTCCGGCCTGGTCCAACCTATTTCAACCGCATCCCACACGGTGTCATCAATAGAGCATAGAAATGCCCTCATTCTAACTTTCCAGAAGGCATAATTGTTACCATAAAAAAATGGTGGAACATTGAGAGATTGAGACCTATCCATCTCAATAAGGGGTCAAGGATCACACTCAGGTATTAAAACCACAACAAGTGTACCCGCTCTGATACCAATTGAAAGTTCAATATGTGTATAAGACACCCTTGAACGTTTAGACCCCCAAATTATAAATAATCAATTCAAGCTTATAATCAAACAATGAATGTTCGGAACATGAACATAAACCAATCACAGAATTGATAACTAATCTAAGTCAAATATAAACACATCCACAGCAGTGAATATAAGGCAAAGATAAAGGGAAGGAAGATGCAAACACACGGACAACACACGATGTGTTATCGAAGAGGAAACCGAAGTCCTTGGCGTAAAACCTCTCTGCCGCCCTCCAAGCGATTAATAATCCACTAAAGAATGTAGTTGGGATACATGAACAGCAGAAGACCCTCCAAGCCTAATCTACCCAAGTAACTAAGCCCTCCAAGCTTCTTGCTCCAACGAGGTTACGCCGAACTTATTTCTTCTTTAGCTTCCCGGATTCCGCTACTATACCATAGTATCAACCAATTTATATTAGTTCCTTCCAACCTGCTTCCCTTAGCACCAAATGAACCTTCTCACAGACGTGGGTGTGGTGAGAAAAGAATTTGGTCAATAACCTCTCAAGGATGTGACAATGGAGAGGAAGAGAGTAGAGGAATTTGTAGAGACTCTAAAGTAAAGATTGGGGATGAGGCAATCTTGTTTTTCTCTAGGGTTTCTCTCACAAAATTCTGCCTGGAAGCTCTCACAATTTAGTGGGTATAAGGGTCTATATATAGTGGTGTGTGTTTGGAATACGAAGAGTCAGTTTTTGCCAAACAGGGTTGATTGGCGGCTTGACCTCGCGGCTTGTCTAAGTCGCGAGTTCAAGTAGCGAAGTAACGGCCTGGCCAGCCTGGGACTTTTGTCCTATAGTGCGACAGCTGGCATGACCTTTCAGCTCCCCTGTGTGCATCTCATGTGCTTGCATTTGGCGACTTACCAGTCGCGAGTCAGCCGCGAGTCCTAGCCGCGAAACTCTGCTTCTTGTACATACTTGAGCTTTTCTTCACATCTTCTCACACACTACCCCTATAATAATCCCACCTAAATACAGGGTTACTAAATGCTTAAATTACAAGCAAATTGGCATGGAATAAAGCCAACAAGATGGTTGATTAAATTTAACCTTACAATCTCCCCCTTTGGCTATTCCGTGACAAAACCCTAAAACAAACTCTAGACTTAACGCGTGAGTTAGGAATAGTTGAAAAACTCACTCACACCTAACTCTAGAATCTGTGAAGCTTTAGAACCATAAGAATAAGTAACTTCTGAAACACAACAACACAATAAGTTCATTGTATGCAGAAAACTTGTAATGCAAATGGAGCAAGCATAATGAGATCAAGCACAATGGAGTAAAGCAATAAACCATGGCAAGACCAAAAATAGGTAATCACTTCATACAAGTGATCACAATGTTCATTCTCACTTGGAATGAACATCCGGACATTCAAGTTGACAAACACAAGGCAAATCACTTGAATGACCAACACTCAACCAATGCACAATACATGAAGTATGTGTATCTAGGAAAAATCCTACACGGGCACAAGAGTGACAGTACTTAAAAGGGAATGCATAGCATTGAGTTAGAAGTACTGATTTAACAAAGCACAAAGGCTGCATAAAGCATGGTACAAACCACAAAGGCCTACAAGTGTGCATAAAAACAAACCCTTAAAGCTTACATAAGCAACACGGGTACAAACAGATAAACATAACAGAACTAACTGAATAACATCATCAATGTATAAATAAACCAAAGTGTTAAAAACATTCAAGAGATATGAGTTTAATCCAAACCAAGACTAAAACCTATAATAACAACAGATATCCAAACCATAGTAACAAAACTATAGACAAAAACAATAAGGATTATGAAACTCCCCCTCAAATAAGCACTCCCCCTCAAGTGCTGGCCCAAAAATTCTCCCCCTTTTTGACTGGAATGGCCAAAGGGTCACTGTTGTAACTTGGTGAAAATGCCATCAACTTGTGCTGCTAAAACATCGATTTGGTCCTGCATGACTGCCGAATGGAAGAATTGTTCGTGTTGCTGAACGAGCTGATGTTTTCCCAATGATTTGGAATATATGAACACAGATGTCAATTGGGGCACCAGTAATGAGGTCACACAGAAATTGACCCCTTCCAAGATTGATGAAGGTAGTATTTGACAGAGGGTAGAGATTGGAGAACATGATCAGCTTTAGAGTTGTCAGTTCGGGCGAAAACAATGCAGTGCTTATAGATGACCATATGCTTCCCACTTCATGTTCATTCCTAAGAACCTGAACTTTGCCTCCAAAATATCCCAAGCTTCCTTGGCCACTGTCATGTAAGATATACTGTGGAATTCATCTGGAGACACACCACAGAATATAGCATTTAAGGCTTTACTGTTAGCATTGGCTGTCGTAAGAGCTGCTTTAACCCAATTAGATTTTTCAGCCTCTGGCCTGGTCCAACCTATTTCAACTGCATCCCACATGGTGTCATCAATAGAGCATAGAAATGCCCTCATTCTAACTTTCCAGAAGGCATAATTGTTACCATAAAAAAATGGTGGAACATTGAGAGATTGAGACCTATCCATCTTAACAAAGGGTCAAGGATCACACTCAGGTATAAAAACCACAACAAGTGTACCCGCTCTGATACCAATTGAAAGTTCAATATGTGTCTAAAACAACCTTGAACGTTTAGACCCCCAAATTATAAATTATCAATTCAAGCTTATAATCAAACAATTAATGTGCGGAACATGAACATAATCCAATCACAGAATTGATAACTAATCTAAGCCAAATATAAACACATCCACAGTAGTAAATATAAGGCAAAGATAAAGGGAAGGAAAATGCAAACACGCGGACAACACACGATGTGTTATCGAAGAGGAAACTGAAGTCCTCGGCGTAAAACCTCTCCGCCACCTTCCAAGCGGTAAATAATCCACTAAAGAATGTAGTTGGGATACATGAATAGTAGAAGACCCTCCAAGCCTAATTTACCCAAGTACCTAAGCCCTCCAAGCTTCTTGCTCCAACGAGGTTACACCGAACCTATTTCTTCTTTAGCTTCCTGGATTCCGCTACTATACCATAGCATCAACCAATGTATATTGGTTCCTTCCAAACTGCTTCCCTTAGTACCAAATGAACATTCTCACAAACGTGGGTGTGGTGAGAAAAGGATTTGGTTAATGACCTTTCAAGGATGTGACAATGGAGAGGAAGAGAGTAGAGGAATTTGTAGAGACTCTAAGGTAAAGATTGGGAATGAGGCAATCTTGTTTTTCTCTATGGTTTCTCTCACAAAATTCTCTCTAGAAGCTCTCACAATTTAGTGGGTATAAGGGTCTATATATAGTGGTGTATGTTTGGAATACGAAGAGTCATTTTTTTCCAAACAGGGCTGATTGGCGGCTTGACCTTGCGGCTTGTCGAAGTCGCGAGTTCAAGTCGCGAATTAACGGTCTGGCTAGCCTGGAACTTTTTTCCTGTAGTACGACAGCTGGCGCAACCCTTCAGCTCCCCCATGTGCATCTCACGTGCCTGCATTTGGCGACTTGCCAGTCGCGAGTCAGCCGTGAGTCCTAGCCGCGAAACTCTGCTTCTTGCACATACTTGAGTTTTTCTTCACATCTTCTCACACACTACCCTTACAATAATCCCACCTAAATACAGGGTTACTAAGTGCTTAAATTACAAGCAAATTAGCACGGAATAAAGCCAACAAGATGATTGATTAAATTTAACCTTACAAGTCATGAATGTAAACTGCTACTTTGAAGATTACTACATCTTAATCCTTGAGTACCTGGTTTAATCTTTTATGTTATTCATCATATTTTTATGAAATCCAATTCCATAAATATATACTTTAGTAGCTACTTACTAAAGTGGTTGGGTCCAACACTCTGAATAACCAAATCCATTAAACTTATTTCAAGAGAATATTTTATATCTCCGTTAAGAGATTATGAATTCCATCTTGGGAATATATGTTCCATCAACATTAAATGCGACTGCCCAACATATTGAGGTTTTGATCATTACTTATAGATCTCACTCTTGATATATCAAAGCAACCTACATCTCATGATCAGGTCCATTATTCTCTCAGGATTTAGAGTTAATGTAAATAGAAGTCGTGAGATTTATTATTCATTTGACAGTCGTTAGGAGAATAATAAATCTTATAGAGGTCCAGTTCAATATGTCTTAACTCTTAAAACATATCAACATATCAACTAGAAGTCACCACTTCCATGATCAAGACAAACCATCTTAGTTGATATGTTATAATCTTCGCAGATAAAATGCCCAATTTCAGCACTGACTATGAACTAAAATTCTGAGTTTACAAAGAACTTGTGATTTATATCTTCTGTGACTAAATCACATACTATACATCTCATGGACTAAGATAATGTCCCATTAGTTCATAAATAGTCTCATATAATTAAATAATTTAATTATTTGTGACATGCCAATAAATTGGATTTTTAGGGCATAAACCCAACAAATCGATAGTACCCCGAGACCCTGGAACAATGCTATAAAAGGGGAAGGCTGTCAGCATTGAGGGGCATTCCGCAATAGCAAAAAGTCATAATAGAATCATTAATAAAACTCTGCCAAAATCAAAAGAAAGCAGGGAAATATCTACCGGTATCCCAGAAACAGCCACTAGTACATACTTGGATTCAAGACAATTCAACTTTGCAAGTCTTAAAGGTTTGGAGAGCCATCTAAGTCTGTAATTTTTGAGCTTATTTGAACCTTGTATCACGCCTTAGTGAGCATATTGTAACTCATAATTAAGAAAAATAATAAGATATTTCATACGGATTTGAGGATCCTTGATAACTATTCGCGCACTGTTTATTTACATTTTCTTTCTTTCTTTTTTGTTGTTTTCCTTATTGTTCAATACATATGTTCTTGTTTTTCTAATATATATGTATTGTAGGATCCTTACTCTGTGCACCACTTGGTTTTAAAATTGCTCATTTAGCTGCGTTTAACCAAGCCCAGTCCCTTCAAACTACAACAAAAGGCCCCGAGATCCTCGCCTCAATTTGGGCTTGGGCATAGTCAAAAAGGGACCTTCACATTTTGGCGACTCCATTGGAGACTGGGTAAAGGAGAGGGAAAAAGTAGCCCCTTCGCAGAGCATGGCTCCAAGGCCAAGGAACAGTAAAGGCACCAATGTAACGACCCTAAACCCATACCAAAGATTTAGATGCACAACTTGTCTTATAAATAATCAACAATAATATAATGGAGTAGAGCGTAATTAAATATCCACAAATATACTTCAAACCATCAAAATCTTTCCTATGAAATCCATAAAACAAAAAATTTAACAATAAAGTCTCCAAATACAATCTTGAAGAGTTCCTCAAACGCCAAACTCACTATCCTAAGAAAATATACTAAAACAGTCCATCAACTAACATAGCTCCAAAAGAAGTCTTCAATCTATGTCTCCAATGATCTACCACCAAAAGATATTCCAATGCTCTAATCTGAAAGGGTGGAGAAATCGGGGTGAGCTAGAAGCCCAATAAGAAACTACATAACATGAGGATGTCTTTCAAAACAAAACATTAGTATCATTGACAAAATATAGTCTTTACAAAACATTTACAAATAGTTTTAGTAGTAATACAATATATTCTATAAAACTGTCAAGAATAGAACATTTAACTATAACGCTGTAATCATTAAATAAAATAATAACCACTTTAATTAGCCAAAATACACCAAATAGGTAGAAACAATATATTATAACAATAAAAAAAATTTCCACTTATAAAGATCAATAACAATATAACAGTAGTTTGATGTGGAAAACATTAAACATTAGTCAGACAAAGACATGAGTTGCTAAACACTCGGTGGGTGATTCCTATAAGGAACAATAACACTAACCTCAAAGAGGCAACACTGGCTCCGAAATGCAAACGATAACACTGCACCACACCACAATAATACTACATTGGCTTGCAGACTGTCTAACTGACTATTTGAAAACATTCTTGACATGTACAGTTTCATAATAATATACAATAAATAATAAAATTCTGATATATATATTATGCATTTACAATGGTATAAGTTTTTGAAACTTCACTTTTGCAATTATGTATATATATAGATATATTTTTACCAAATATATATATATATATATATATATGTGTGTGTGTATATAAATATACATGTCTTGGGAGACATCATGTTCTGCAGTCAACTTACCTCTAGTTGTTAAACCAAGCTTCACCTCAACTGTCTGAAACAATATCAACTAGAACCTAAATAAGCACAATATGACTCTATAAGAATGGATACACTAAGGCAGCATCAAAATATAAATTTCACTCTTAAAATTTGTATCTCACCACTTATTCTGAAACTACAGCTAATCTAGTACTCAATTGCTTTATCAAGTACTCCAAAATCAATAACTAGTAAACAATTCTAATGAGCCAAATATGTAAATCTCTAAGTTATTTAATTCTCCCAGTACAAGTTGGCTTCCAAATAACAATGCTTATAGATCATATTAACCCAAAATAAATATATAGCATCCATAAAATCTCTAACCGTAGGACTTAGTATTCTATAGCATGTATTGACAAAAATATAGGAGCTCGAAACCATGTTATAGATTACCAGGTTCAATAAGTCAGCACCACTAGTAATTAAGCTGCGTAAATCCAAAATAACAAATCCCTTAAAAGCTAAAATCTGTGATACCTATATCTAAGTGCACATAGACCATTTAAACACCACCCTAGGACATCTACAAGTGATTAACCTATATAGGATGTGATGCTACTCCACGTACATATATTACGATCTGCTTCACAGTCAAATAAAATAATGCAAGTCTAAAATACACTTCCATAATAACTTCTATTCCTAAGCAACTGTTATTATAATTCTAATATTTTTAAGCAGCCTAGAGACGAAGGTTCCTTCATCAAATATGTGTCCAACGATATCAATAAGGCTTGCATAAAATAGATGCTTACCTCAATACAACAAATTTGCTGGCTGCCCCTAGTAGTGCCACAGTCTTCTATCCCTTCAATTTTGAGAAACCCTAATTCCCTACTCTTAATCTTTCACGCAGGAAGGCCTAGCTTATTTTTCAGCTTTACACGTTAAAACTATTTCCACTAGGGCTGAAATTAAAACCTACTAGAACTTAAATAAGCTTTCAAGACTTTAATTCCCACTAAAACTCATATTAAGGTTGTTTAGATAGGCTAAAACTCTAAAGAATTCCAATAACACTTAAACTCCTAATCCAAA
>NW_027069481.1:1759903-1889402 GCF_002906115.3 Quercus suber
TTTTTTTTTTTTTTTTTTGGGAAATTGAGTATCATCAAGGGTGGCTAAACGCTGTAATTTTGGGTTGATCAACAAGGACAACTAGTGGTAGCGATTGAAGAATGATGTATATTTTTTAAGTAAAAAATTGATTAATTTCTTTTTTATCTGTCTTTCCTTTTTCTATTTGGTTTCGATGTTGTGTGTGTGGTGGCGGGTTTGGCTTGGTGGCAGTGAGTTTGCAGTGGAGATTTCAGTGGGTTTGATCTATTGTATTTTTTTTTTCTATGGGTTTGATTCTTGAAGATTACAGTGGATTTTGATTCGTGTAATTGTGGGTTTTGGTCCTAGTGTGGTAGGTGTTCGGCTCGGTGGCAATGGGTTGTGTTGTGTTTGGATTAGTGGTGGTGGCAGTGAGTTATGTTGGTAATTTGTTGGGTCAATTTGGGTGATTTTGGCATGGGTTTGTTGTGAGTTGGGTTGATTTGGGTGGTGCAGCAGTGGTGGGGTGGTGGGTTTGGGCGGTGGTTGTGTTGTTGATGATGGTGGTGGCAGGTGGTGGTAGTGTTGTTGATGGTTGGCAAGTGGTGGGGTGGCTGGGTGGTTGTGTTGTGTTGGGTTTAAATGGTGGTGGGTTTAAAGGGTGGTTGTGTTGTGTTTGGTTTAAAATGGTGGTAGGTTTATTGAAGTTGAGAGAGAGAGAGAGAGGCAGAGACAGAAATTAGAAAGAGGAGAGAGATGATTTTGGGTTATATATTTTATTGGATAGATATATTATTTTAATGTATTGTATGGGAAAATAAAAGTTGAAATGTTGAATAAATTATAAAATAGTATGATATAATTGATAAAGTAACTTTTAAAATGGTAAAATACAATTGAAGATAGTGGATGTGAATGCTCTAAAAGAGTGGAAATCTTATGAAGTAATATAACTTTTCCACCCTTTAATTGAATTTCTCAATCTTTGCAAATCGGTCTTTATTTTTCGTTTTCTCCAAATTTCCTTAGTTCGAGATTGAGTGTTGCATTCTTTGGTTTTGATTTCAGGCAACGGCGTTATTTCCCTAAATGTTTTTTTTTTTTCAAATAGTTTTTTTTTTTANTTTTTTTTTTTATATTATAAAAAATGTTACTTTCACCCAAATTCCAAATTAGGGTTATCCATCCACCCATTATACCTAACCCACTCGGCCAATCTGAATCGACCTAGAGACTCGTGGTTGACACCTACTGCACAGACGATTGAGTTGTAGGTTTCAAACCCTTAAATTTTTGATTTCTGGTCCAAGCCTCAAGTAATCCCTAGATTCCTAACTTGTGAAACCTAAATCAATTGTGTACACCTTTAACCTTTAACTTGTAGATCTAATGAAATTGACTGGTGCAACTAGCAAATCGAGAAATCTAGTTTCGACCGACCATTTAGTCAATGGCGGGTCATAAATCTACTCACCCAACTTGATTAGGTTGAGCCCAAACCTTATTTGTCTTTCTTATTTCTTTTTGCCGAAGTATATGTCTTTCTTTTGCTATTGGACCTGGGATGATCATACATATATAAAGGTCGGTATTTATATGATGATCATGCATATTGAATTTGGTTGTGAATCATTGTCGATTGCCATGATATGCATGTGCAGCATGGTGCTCAACCTCATTCATTCAGTGGTTTGCGAGCATGATTTGAAACATAAAGAAATAAATAAACACATTCTTTTTTTTTTTTTTTTTTGGTAATAGAAATAAACACATTCGAAGACTATAATATCAATGTGTAAACCATGTCTAATTAGATTCAATTAGCTCCAAGGGGCGCTCGAAAGTGTTTGAGAAATATCATATTAGACAAGAATAAAATGTCATTCAAAATGCCAGGGTTAAAAGAATAAAAATATTGCTAGCATTACAAGTTAAGAAATGAAAAAAACAAAACAAAAAACAAACCCTCCCAATTCTAGGAGCACGGTGGACTGGAATATGATTTTATTTATTTATATCATTTCCATCATTTGGCCCAGTAAGGGTAAGTGGAAATGGGATACAAGACTTGGAAAAGTAGCCTCTTAATTATCATTCAATTTTTAGCCATTGCTTTCTCAAAAAAAAAAAAAAAAAAAAAATTTTTAGCCATTGCCTTCTAGATATCATTTGATTCGGAAAATTTTTTAAGTTTAATGATTGGACAATTGGTAAAACCTGACACAAAGAGCAATATAAATGAGAATTTGCATTGCCTCCCATGAACTGGGTTTAACTTGGCCCAACTTGCTTCATTAGTCGATTTGGGTTAAAGCTCAAATTAAGTCCTAATTCAATTTTTGCATTACTCTACTGGCACCTCCTAATTATTTCAATAGAAACATTTAGTATTTAAATTCTCCCACCTCCAACTATTGAATTACTAAAAAAGAAAATCCTCACTCGATACCCATGAACAAGCCTTGGACAGTTAAAACCTATTGCAACTAAAAAAAAAAAAAATTATTTTCAAATAGAATAAGAACAAAAACAAACCCATCCAAAACCAAAACAAACCATTATCTCTGCATTAAATGTTAAAAATGAAGCTCTCTTTTTCCAACCACCAATCATGCAATGTATTCCTTCATGAAACCTCAATTACAAGGAAATTCTACTAGTTTTTATTTGAATACCTCAGTTAAACATCATTAGTTATTCAACACATTGAAAAGGGAAGAGAAGAGGTTAACATGAAAAGACATTCATGAAAAAAAGGGCCACACAATGAATAATTTTGAGTTTTACTAGGGCAATTAAAAAACTGATAAAACCCCTTAACCATGTTCTCTAACCTCAGAAACTGCTAATACAATGAACAAAAGTTTCCTCTGACCGACCACAAATTTCAAATACTCCTAGTGTCAACACAGGTTGGTAAATACAACAAACAAGTGCTTATGCTAATCAGTCACAAATCTGGTTTTTTTCTGGCTTTCTACATTTCGTTTCCCACTTCATGGGCTAACAGAAAAGGAATAAAAGATAAACTCAATTTCGTCATGTCTTCTTCAGAAAATACCCCAAAATGATGCCAATCAAGCCGACAAGAAGCACAAATATAAGTGGGATACCACCACCGCGGCTTTTGTTGGCTTCACGCCTCAAGAGCTCCTGCACAAGTATCAAAGTCAGTCCTATCCTTTAATAAGGTTGCAATAATTTCTTGCATGGTAATCGGTATCAATATTGTGCTGCCACATCAACCTGGCACTAAACTAGAATGTATACAACTACTATGCATAAGATTTGCAATTATAAGGTTATTGTTACTTTGGCCATCAACTTATCTATGTTTACAATATATCTCTGATTGCTTACTGGATGACCCCTTAGTTATTATGGGTCAGAACTCACAATTTGCCACTGTTACTGCATAAATAAGATGTCCCACTAATTGGTTGAAAATACAACAAACATACGAGACCATTTTTATCTGAGCAACATACAAAAATATGGAATAATTTTCAACTTTCAAAGTTGCATTAATTGCGTGCTTTTCATTGTGAAGGAAACTGAGTATAGATTACTCATTGTATGCTAGTATCTCCTAAATCTCCCACTAAATCCTCTAAAAAACAGACAAGAGATGCAATTAAAAGTAAAATTTCTTTAAACTAACCCCACCCACCCACCCCCCAAACAAATGTAAAACCTTTGAAAAGACTGCTAGGTTCTCTCTCTCCCTACCTTTCCCAAGCAAAGATAAACTAGGAAGAGCCATAATACAACTGCTCCAGTAAAGTTTCTAACAATGATTTCAGGAAAATCACACAAATCAGCCCTCAGCAGTATTCTCTAATTCAAATTTAAAGAATTTCACAACTTGGGAATATTTTATCTGATAAAAACTTTCTAGCATGTAGCAAAAGAGTGTGAAGAAATACTGGATTTGATGAATGGCTTGCATGCAGAAATTCAGCAGTAGTTCCTTTGGTACAGTTTATTCGATCCCCACTTCAAAAACATAAGCCAGATAAGCCACAAAATTTAAGCCATACCAAAGGAAAATTTAGTTATGGGCTTTGTTTATGGTTAAACATTAATTCAAATGACTTGTTTCAGCTTGTCTTGTGCCTGTTATCTCTTTCACTAAGCATATATCTAGAAAATAAAAATTTGCTTCAGAAGCGTTTCAATAACAAAAATGAAATAATTTGAAATACAAAATCCCTTACCAGTTCTTGCTGAAGCTTGTTATTTTGCTGAATAGCAGAACTTTTCTCCTCGGTCAGCTTTGAAATGAGAGCCCTTGTCTGGAATTACAAATATAAACATAATTAACAATAATTTTTTATAATATAAAAAAAAAAAAAAAAAAAAAAACTATTTAAATAAACTTAATACCTTTTATAAGATTGATGTGGGGATAAAAGAATTGGATAGGGTATTGGGCTATGGGTCAGACCCGAGGATGCCAAAAAGCCCAAGGACAATCAAGTATTAATAAGGGCAAATATGTTATGAGGCCGAGGATGAGGACCAATAACAACGAACATGTGATGTTGTCCGAGGAACCAAACTTCCTCAGAAAATAGAACAGAAGTCTGAACCCTGACCACCCAACAAATACCGGGCAAAGGGCAACCATGCTTAGAAGCATAAGCTTCAAAGGGGTGAGTCAACAAAGAACTGAAAAATATCTAAGAAAAAGGCTGCTACCACCACATTTAATGCACTGCACCTAACCAACTAGCCGCATTAATGTAAAAGTGATACCTAAACAGTGTTTTTTAGCCTTAAAGCTACACACAGAGACTTCAAGAAGATTTTGATGGGACAAGCATCCAGAAGATTAGTTGTTTGATCAACAAGTAGAAGACTAAGATGCGAGAAGGGGAAAGAGTATAAAAGGGAAAGTATTCCTTTACATGGAGGGGTCATCTAAAAAAAAAGAGAAAAATGGAGAAAAGGAATTGAATGTAACGAAGAAGTCTGGGTATTTGTACAAGTTGGAAATTCATAAATACATTAGAACATACTTTCCTTGAATTTGACCGAGTGTTTTTCTCCTCAAATTATACTTTTCAATCACCATAACACTAAACCAATTCACTATGATTCTTAATTGATTCATTAAGTCTTCATCTATTAAACCCACTCTCTTACAAATCTATTGCTGTGAGCATGTTAGGCCACTGTTCATATCCATTGGGCTTTGGGCCAATTTGTGGTCCTTACAATTGATATGACCCATGTAATTTATATAATTTTTTATATAATATTTGATGAGATATATGATAATTAAACATCAAGTTGATCTATTAGTAACATTAGTTTAATTATTATAAATCTATATATATATATATATATTTTTTATTAATATTTGTAGGGATGAAGGGCTCAGATAAGGATATTGGGCTATGGGCCGCACCTGAGGACGTCAAAGAGCCTAAGGACAGATAAGTACTAGCAAAGGCAAGTAGATTATTGGGCCAAGGAAGAGGTCTGGTCATAATGAACAAGTGACATTGTCCGAGGGGCTACCCTTCCTTGGCCAACAGAGTGGAAGCCTAAAGTCCGACCACCCATCAAATTCTGAGTAGTGGGCAACCATGCTTGGAAGGATAAGCTTCAAAGAGGATTAAGTCAACAAAGAATTGAGAAATATCTAAGAAAAAAGCTGCTACCACCGTATTGAATGTTCTGCACCAAATCAACTGGCCATATTAATGTAGAGGTGATACCTGAATAGTGACTTCTAGCCTTACAGCTGCCCCCAAAGATTTCAGGAAGGTGCTGATGGAACAAATATTAAGGAAATTAGCAATCTGATCTACACGTGGATAGCTAAGATGGAAAGAATGGAAGGGAGTATAAAGGAGGATGATTCCATTACAAAGAGGATCATCAGAAAACAAGAAAGAAATCAGTATCTAACCAAGAACTTGAATATTTGTATAAGTCTAAGAGAAATATATAAGAACATACCATCCTCAGACATGACCGAGGAGTATTTTTCCTTTCAAACTGTTTGTTTTACTTATTCTAACACCAACTAGCCTATTGTAATTTACCCTTTAACTCATTGAACGTTCAATAACATGTCCACTCACTAACAAATTTATTGTTTTGGGCTTATTTTGCCATTGTCCTAATCTCCTAGGGTGTGAACAGATATTCAACTCCAGCTTATCTACAAGGAAATGGGCAAGCTAACAGTCAACAAAGTCATAGTGAATGGGCCTAAGAAGAGGTTAGACGAAGCAAAGGGTAAATGGGTGGAAGAACTACCACACGTTCTTTGGACATATCGAACTACCCCTCGTCGGTCAACTGGAGAAACACCCTTTTCAATGACTTACGAGTCTGAGGCCATGATCCCTCTAAAGGCTGGGTTTCCAACACTAAGGACAAGCTTGTTCACCCCAAACAACAATGATAAGTTATTGGAGAGAAGTCTAGATTTAGTTGGTGAATGAAGAGAAGCCGCCATGGTTCAACTAGCGTATTATCAGCAAAAACTTAAGCAGGGGTATGATACAGGTGTGAGGGCGAGGCCACTAGCACCAGATGACTTGGTGTTGAGAAAGGTTGTGGGTACTACAAAGAACCCATCATGGGGAAAGTTAGGGCCCAACTAGGAGGGGCCATATCGCATCATCTCGGTGGCTAGTATAGGTGCCTACTTTTTGGAAGACCTAGATGAAAATGTTATACCATGTCCGTGGAATGTAAATAATTTACAAAGATACTATTATTAATGAAAAGCAAGCCTGCCATTTTCTGTTTCCACTATTATATGTTTTACTCCTATTTATTTAAGTGTTAATCAGAACCTTAGTCATGCCTAATGCCTCGAACCACATACCTTAGGTAAATTAATGCTTCCATATTTTCCTAAGTGTTAAACAGAATCTCAGTCATGCCTGATTCCTCAAACCACATACCTTAGGTAAATTAATGCTTCCATATTTCCCTAAGTGTTAAACAAAACCTCGATCATGCCTAATTTTTCGGACCACATACCTTAGGTAAATTAATACTTCCTATTCATTTAAGTTTTAAACAGAACCTCGGTCATGCCTGGTTCCTTAGACCACGTACATTGGGTAAATTAATACTTTCAATTACTCATCTGTGTGTTAAACAAAACCTTGGTCATGTTTGGTTCCTCAAACCTTATACCTCGAGTAAATTAACACCTCCTGTTCATGTAAGTGTTAAGTGAAACCTTGGTCATGTTTGGTTCCTCGAACCACGTACCTTGGAAGAATTAATGCTTCACATTTGTTTGAAGTTAAGAATGAAGCCTTAATCATACATAGCCTTTTGAGCAGAACATTTCAAGTACACTAATCCTATTTCTAAGTTAAGTTGTTAGATTATCAGTTGCTTGGAGGTTAATTCGTTAGGTTGCCAATTGCATGGGAATTAAGTTGTTAGATTACCAACTACACAGATGTTTGTCAAGGTTAAAAGCGATGTTATGCTTTAATTGGAAGAGATTGTAATTTGAGCTTACAGTTGGACAATCAAACTATGTTCAACAATAAACAAATAGCATTGTGATTAACATAAAAACACTAATAATATAAAGGAACTTAGCACTTTTCATTAAATAAAGCCTTGAAAAGGAAAAGGGAGTACATACCTAAAAAAAATACATAAAAGAATTATTTAATATATATATATATATATATAAAAGTAAAATCCTAAGTTGTCTTAGAGGGAGGAAGGTTAGCCTTCAATACAGTTTGGGCAGAAGGGTCAGGCACCATGGCTTGAGCTACACCCTTGTCTTTGAGATCCTTCTTGGTAGTGAAAGGGAGTTTGACTAGTACAAATACATGGCTTTGGGCTACCCCCTTTTCCTTGGAGGGTTCCTTGGTTTTAGGTAAGGACTTGACAGGCTCAGAGGCCTTCGCCTTAGTTGGCTCCTTCTCTTTATCCGTTGTGCTCACTTGGTCAACCTCTATGGAAGGATCAGTAGGGGCTGGAAGAGTGCTGGTAAAAGCTGCCTGATTGGACTCAAGTGCTTTGGGAGCGACGTCAGCTCAGGAGCTGGAAAGGCCTGTTATGTGAAGGGCTGGGGGGTAGAAGACATTCTTTACCCTTCTTAGTGCTGAAGAAGCGTCCACCCTACCTTGGTTTAGCACTTCAGTCCACACTTGGAGGCAGTAACCTCAGTAGACACCAATGACTTGGGCCCTAAGGTTTTCTTTAGTCTCCTTCACCCTAGTTTCATGGCCCTCCTACTCAGCCTGAGTTGCAGCCTCCTCTGCCTTCTCCAGTTTCTTCTTCAAAGCCCCTATCTGCTCCTTGGCAATGGCAAGCTGATCCTCAGCATTATGCAATTGTTGGCATTGACCCTTTGCTTACCTCTCAACCCTAGCCAGTGCTGCCTCTGCACTCTTCGTCTCCCTATCTACCTTAGTCAGTTTCACATTGAGGTCTTTTATCCTCTTCTCGGCCATAATGAGCGTTTTGACAGCAGCTATGCGCCATCCCTCCTCATCCTTCCACTATTTGTGGGCATTATCTACCCATTCTTCGGCAATATTTGTTGTTTGGATCGCCTTCCAAAAAAAAAAAAAAAAAGGAAGAAAAAGAAGAAGAAAAAAAAGAAAAAGACATTAAAGTAAATTCTCTAAGAGTAAAAACAGCTTATACATTTAGCAAAGATAAGGAATTGGAAAACTTGCCATGGCCAGGTCCCTTTTCAGGGTTAGAAACACCTCATGATTCTTTAGCATCCTCAAGTTGGCAGCTCATTGTTTTTAATATACTTTTAGGCTTTTAATTCTAACCTTCATAGTGTGTTCCACTTATGATTTGCATGTTCTAAATTGTAGAGAATGAAGAGCTACTATCGCATTATGGCTGCATCAATCAAGTGTTGCTACTGTAGTTAGTGTTGAAATACTCATTGACATACTGCAATAATTAATTAGTATATAAATATATATAAAGGGCATTTGTAAATTTAGTTATTGTTTAAATACTTATATATATATATATAAGTATATGTATATTTGTAGTTTCTTAGGTTTTCTTAGATGATTCACAAGTCACATTCTGTTGTAAATGCCTTACCAACTTCTGTCATGGTTAATTAGGTGTTGGTTTAGTCTTTCTTTTTTGCTGAATGGATGTTTGGTCAATGAATTATATTTCTTTCTCATATGTCATATAGTTTGTGGTACATGTCATGGGATAAAGTTAGAGAGATATATAAGAAATACAACAATGTAACTGGTAGAACTTAGTAACAAAGGAGCCCCAACATAGGAAACAAAACACATTTAATCCTATGCAACACAAAACTAAATGAAATTATATTGAGTTCAAGCCTGAGACAAAGTTGGCAGTGTATGAAAATTGGGGAAGAAAAAGAGAAGATTGTGTGTGTGATTAGAATAATCTTCTAAGTCATATTTAATAGCTTTCCCGTGCGTAGCATGGGTTAGCAACTAGTTATTATTATTATTATTATCTGCAGAGTTCACTATAAACACTATATTTATTTGTGATGCCTTTATCATGCATTTCACTATAAGCACTACATGCTCCTTTTTAACCATATCGTAACATGGATTATGATACTCTATTCTTAAAATAAGATTAAATATTGAAAAATAATTTATGTTGAAACTCTTTTGCCAAAATATTTAAGAATTCAATACAATATTGTTTTAAAACAATTATTTTATTTTTATAAAATTATAAAATGATATGGGTAATACATTTTAAAAAAAAAATTAACACACTTAGATACAATAATCAACAATTATGAAAAATTTACTAAAACATCTAAATTTTTAGCAATAATAAGTACTTATTGATGGAGAAAGAGGTTCTCATTATATTAATAACAAATTCAGATATAACTAAGAATTAGAAATTTATCTTTTGTATTGATTCTTGCAATTGAATAAAAAATCATTCTTGAATGCAGTGTTCAACTCTAGGAAAGAATTAAAAAATAAATATTTATTAATTCTGCCTCTCTCTCTCTCTCTCTCTCACACACACACATATATATATATATATGTATATATATTTGGACAAAATTTAGATACAGTACTTTGGATATTGTTATTTAGGTATCCCTCTTAAATTTTAAACATCTGGCCATTTTAAATATCTCTCCAAACGGCCTTAAAATTTTTTTTTTTTTTTTTTTTTTCCGTTTTCTCAGTATCTCTGGCTTGCTTTAGTTCACTCTCTCTCTCAACTCAATGGCTTCAGATCTCTCCACATCTCAAACTGAATAAGAAATTTGGCCGAGAATCCTGTTGTAATCCTTCAGATGTGGTCCATTGCAAGTGAAATCTGCCAGACCTTCCAACTTTTTGACTACATTGGCGATTCCTTCAATTCTTACAGCAATCTCAATCAGCAAATATAATAGTGAAAGACATCTGGTGAGAGGTGGTAACGCAATTTTTGTGATAGCTTCTCTTTTGGCATCAGTGGGAGCTTCTAGTGCTGAAATTGTTGGTCCAAATAGAGAATTAGGTGTTCAAGGAATCTTGGAAGTTTTTGTACAGCAAAGTTCATCCCTCCAACCAAGAAATCTATTTTAAATGAAAATTGAAGTCAACGTGTTTCATAATTTTGAAAACAACCTATGGATTGTGGATTTTGCTAAAGCAGTTTTTTCTTTAGATTGGGTGTGAGAAGTCCGAAGAAATTTGGTCATTGGGTTTTTTAGTTTTTGTGAAAAAGAAAAAAAAAAAAAAAAAAAAAAAAGGGTAAACAAACATAGAGGATTTTAACGCCGTTTGATGAGATGTTAAAAATAGACAAATGTCTAAAATTTAAGAGGAGTGACTAAGGAATTGCACTTAAGATACCGTATATAAGTTTCGACCTATACATTTATGGACAAAGTTACATTACAAACTAGTTGTAGCCAATAGACAACAACACCACTCAATATTTTTTTATTGAATGTGAATTTTGACATATCAACCATTGATAACATTTTTTTTTTTACATCCTCTATGCTCGCAAAATTTTAAAAAATCAAAGATCAAAGACTATGTCATCAACTAAATGTTTAAATTTTATAGTCTAAAATAATGTAAAAAATAAATATATGGATTTAATAGTAAATAATATCCAATCAACAAGAAATTTGACATGCTTGTTAAGAACATAAAAAACACATAATTTAATGGTTAGATTTTTAAAATATGTTGTTATGTTAATTTTTTAGTGGAAGTTGTAACTAGTTTGTAGTCAAACTTTGTCCTATATTTATATGAAGTATCAGATTATATAGAAGGTTATATATGATTCGTCATGACTCACAATATTAAGAAGAGCTTTTTTTAAAATTATATAATAATCAAAATAAAATCATTCTTTTTACAATTAATGTTACATGTCCTACACTTTGTCTCTCTATGTATATTAAAAGGAATAAAAAAAAACAATAAAAAATTATGGGAGGGCTAACTTTATCTCATTTCAGGCAATTAGCAATAATTTGACTCCGCTCTAGCAATTCCACTATTATTATCGATTATTTAAATTAATTCTTTTCTAACAATAAGCTCCAATTTAGCCACATGTACATATGCAACAATTTCTTTTTTCAATTATCAATTTTTTTTATACCATGTGTAATTTACACTATTTGTTTCAACGTAAAATTTTTTGAAATGTAAAATATTTTACATGTATATATTGTACATATAAAATATTTTACTATAAAACATTTGCAAGTGTACGACAAGTGCTTTGACCTTAAAAATTGCAAATATAAATCAGCCACCACCAGCCACCACATACCCAGCCACCACCAGCCATTGCAAAAACATAACCATTGTAATCCCATTCCATTAGCCACCATCATCTACCCAAATACACAAGAGCCACCAGAATTACCACCAAATCATCACCAACCATTCAAAAAACAGCCTTCAAAACCACCACCAAAGATTCAAAAACCTACCACCGACTACCAAAAAGAACAACCACCAAATCATCACAAACCACTCAAAAAACAACCACCAACAACCCAAAAATCTATATCAGAAAGGCAAAAACACCCATAAACCAAATCAAAAACCTGAAAAGAAAACCCACAAACAAAGAATCTAATATGAAAATTCAACAATCTAGCAAATCTAGTGGTAGTGAGATTGAAACAACCACCTACAAGATCAAAGCAGCCACCAAAACCCAAGCCGCCGCTCAGCATTCAGATCCCGATGAATTTCGTGAGAGAGATGAGAGGAGGAGGAAAGTGTGGAGTCGGTCGGTGGGTTGTGCCGCTAGTGGGTGGCACCGGTCTGTGGGTGAGAGAAGTATCAAGTTGGGATGTGAGAGAAAACTAAGAGGGAGATATAGCGTGAGAGGTAGAAATAACATGAGAGTTGTCGAGTGAGAGTTAGAGAGCAATTGTAAAATATTTTACCAAAATTTTAAGTGTAAAATATTTTACAGAAATTTGCTTAAGTTAATTTGGTTGACTGAAAATATTTTACTTTTGACTAAAATATTTACTACAAAACAAACACCATAAAATGAGAAAATATCTTCCTACAAATATTTTACGTTGTAACAAATGGAGCGTTATTAAAAATTCCGTCTGATATGTTGTAATCTTTTTTTTCCCACATAGCTCGGTATAACACTATACTTTGTTTGTGGTGCCTTTATCATGTATTTCACTATAAGCACTACATGGTCTTTTTTAGCCATAGTAACATCAATTATGATGATGGCATTTAAAAACCTATTATTAAAAGTAAATACATTTTAAAAAAAATTTAAGTTGAAACTCTTTTACTAAAAGTTTCAAGAAATTATTATTTATTTAAAAATAATTATGTCAGTAATTTTTAAAAATAATTTTGAGTTTGTTAAAACTACAATGTTAATAGTAAAATTAGGTTACGTAGCTCTAAGTTCATTGCCTCACTTAAATTGAATTTAATTGCCTCTAGAGTGGAACTGATGAATTATTTAATTTATTTTGAAGGTGATATTATTTTATATTATGGTTACTACAAAGAAAATAAATAAAAGAAGATGTAACGTGAGAGTTATTTTTGTGAATTATTCATATTTAACTTTTAGCCTACTTATCAGTTAAGGAAAAGGATAATAGATTTCCTATTTAGATTAGGAGTTTAAGTGTTATTGGAATTCTTTAGAGTTTTAGCCATCTAAACAATCTTAATATGAGTTTTAGTGGGAATTAAAGTTTTGAAAGCTTATTTAAGTTCTTGTAGGCTTTAATTTCAGCCCTAAGTGGAAACAGTTTTAACTTGTGAAGCTGAAAGGTAAAATAGTGTATTTGTGAAGCGTAGAGAGAGAGAGAGAGAGAGAGAGAGAGAGAGAGAGTGTGTGTGTATGTGTGTGCGCAAAATTACAAGAGACAAATTTTGCATCCGTGTGGTCGTGTGGTCAGGTATATCTCTCTCTCAAACCTTCATGGAAATAACCTACTTTGCTAGAGTAGTTTAATAGATTTGCTTTAATATCCCATATGAACTCTTGAATTAGGCGATAAGCTTTTGAGTGATAGTTGCTAGAGTTTACGCATGGTGGTGGGGCTGGACTTCTGAATCTTGTAATCTATATCATGGTCAAGTTTCTAAACTCTTATCAATACATTTTACAGGTCACTAAGTCCTACGGGTAGGAATTAATTGGTAAATCTATTGTATTCTTTCTATGTCTTACGGGTAGGAATCTTATTGGATGCTATATATATGTAATTTGGGATAATATTGATCTTTAAGCATAAAATTATTTGGAAGCCAACTCATACTGGAGAATTAAATAATATAGATATCTACATATTCGGCTCATCAGAATTATTTGCTAGGTATTGATTTTGGAGTACTTGATAAAGCAATTGAGTACTAGATTAGCTATAGTTTCAGAATAAGTACTGAGATACGAATTTTAAGAATGAAATTTATATTTTGTTGCTGCCTTAGTGTATCCATTCTTATTGAGTTGTCTTGTCCTTATTTAGGCTGTGTTTGTTTTGGATGAAATTCATTTTCGGAAATGGTTTTCTATATTTTCGGGTGTTTGGTTGCGCCGGAAAAAGCAATTTTCCGGAAATCATTTTCAGTTGACTCACGGTCAAGGGTGAAAATGATTTACGGAATCATTTTCACTTCAAATGATTTCCGGAAAATGGAGAGAAAGAGAGAGCATGAAGATAGAGAGAGGGAAAGAGAGAAAGAGAGCGCCAGCACCCCGAACCCAGCGAGCCCAGACACGCCGGAGACGTCGCCGGCGAACCCCGAGCACCGCGCCTTCGATCACCGCACCGGCGAACCCCGAGCACCGCGCCGGCGATTGCGTTCGATCACCTCCGCTCGATCTCGCGATCTAGCCTTCGATATCGCGACTCGCCTTCAATCTCCCACCAGCGAACCCAGAAGCCGTCGATCGTCGTCGATCGTCGATCATCGTCGCCGCGCTGCGCCGTCGATCGCTTCCTCTTCCTCGATCTCTCAGCTTTTTTTTTTTTTTTTTTTTTTTTAAGTTTGATGCTGTTGTTGTTGTTGTTGTTTTTTTTTTTTTTTTTTTTTTTTTTTTTTTTTTTTTTTTTATGAACTGATTATTGTTGTTGTTGTTGTTGTTGTTGTGGTGGTGGTGTTGTGGTTGCCGGAATTTGTTGTTGTTGTTGTGGCCGGAATTTGTTGTAGGAAAATAGCATTTTCCTAATTGAACCAAACACATGAAAATATTTTCCACACCAATTTTCATAAAACAACCAAACACTTAAAAATATTTTCCTTTTCTGGAAAATAGCATTTCCGGAAAATATGTATTTTCCAGAAAATATTTTACGGGAACCAAACGGACCCTTAGGTTCTAGTTGATATGTTTCAGACAGTTAAGGTGAAGCTTGGTTTAAAAACTAGAGGTAAGTGAACTTCAGAACATGACGTCTCTCAGGACGTATATATATATATATATATTGTAAAAATATATTTATATATGTATATATATAATTGTAAAAGTGAAGTTTCCAAAAACTTATACCATTGTCTATACATTATACATACCAGAATTTTATTATTTCTTGTATATTATTTTGAAACTGTATAAGTTAAGAATGACTCAAAACTATATTTTTGAGAAAGTATTGGTTATATGATATATAATTAATATTGGCAATATTATAATAAAGTAAGAATATTTTCAAACAGTCAGCTAGACAGTCCACAACCTTTGCCAACACAGGGTTAATTGTTGGTCTTCGGCCAATGTACTGTTATTATGGTGTGGTGCAGTGTTATCATTTGCTCTTTGGAGCCAGTGTTGCCTCTTTGAGGTTAGTGTTATTGTTCCCTATGGGAATCACCCACCGAGTGTTTAGCAGCTTATATCTTTGTCTGACTAATGTTTAATGTTTTCCATATCAAACTATTGTTATATTGTTATTGATATTTATAAGTGGAAAACTTGTTCATCGTTATAATATATTGTTTCTACCTATTTGGTGTAATTTTTAATAACTAAAGTGATTATTATTTTATTTAATGATTTCAGCATTATAGTTAAATGTTTTATTCTTGACAATTTCACAAAGTATATTATATTACTGTTAAAACTATTTGTAAATGTTTTGTAAAGACTATATTTTGTCAATGATACTAATGTTTTGTTTTGAAAGACATTCTCATGTTATGTAGTCTCTTATTAGGCTTCTACTCACCCTCCCTTTCTCCGCCCTTTTAGATTAAAGCAGTGGAATATCTTTTGGTGGTAAATCCTTAGAGATATAGATTGAAGACTTCTTTTGGAGCTATGTTAGTTGATGGACTGTTTTAGTATATTTTCTTAGGATAGTAAGTTTGGCATTTGTGGAACTCTTTGAGATTGTACTTGGATACTTTATTGTTAAAGTTTTTGTTTTATGGATTTCATAGGAAAGATTTTGATGGTTTGAAGTATATTTGTGGATATTTAATTACACTCTATTCCATTATATTGTTGTTGATTATTTTATAAGACAAGTTGTGCATCTAAATCCTTGGTATGGGTTTGGGGTGTTACACGTATGGCTAGAACAACCTCTGCACAAAGTGTTCAAGCTCAAAACTTCACCAAAAAGAACACCCTTAATTCGGGCATTAATTCACCAATGGATATGGTAATTATTCTGAATGGGTTGTCAAGTAGGAGGACTCAAGAGGCTAATTCATTTCCATTTTTGACACCTCCACCCTTCACCTCCCCCTTGCACTCCTATTCATTTCCATTGTAATAGGATAACTCCCACCCATTTTCCATGATTCCATCCACAACACAGACACACACACACAAACACACAAAACAGGCCCACTTTTTTTTTTCAAATTCAAAGTTTAAAAACATTACAAATTTTGTGGTGAACTGGAATTGGGCATTTAAAAATCTAGGAAAAAAAAGTGACTTCGTAAAAATTAGCACATGCTATCTTTATTTTAAAATATCTCACAAGTCTTTTTTCTTTTTTTCTTTTTTTCTTTTTCTTTATATAGCCTTTGTGGGGGGGGGGAGGGGGGAAAGCCCAACCTTACGTAGTGGGCCTAGGGCCCTATTTGAGGATTACTGTGTATCCGAAGAGAAGGAATCGGTTGAGATGGAGTCCATCTAGAAGAAGGATACCTGGAAACGAAGGAGGAGTACAATCCGAATAGGTCACCAGCAGTCCGAAAAGGTCTTACTCCTCAGATACGAATAGTCTTGATTAATCAAACGTGTGGAAGGTCCGAATGATCTTCCTAGCAACCCCAATGATAAAGATAAGCTCTGAGTATGTCTGGAGACAATAAGAACGAAAAAATATCTAAAGGAAAAGCTGCTACCACCATATTAAATGCACTACAGCAACTTTTCTGACCGCATTTATGTGGAGAAGACCTCTAAACAGTGTAACCTCAGCTACCGCCACTCACCAAAAGCTAAAGAAGATGCATGATATGACATACACTCAAGTAGGTACCCAGATGAAGAACAAGTGGACGATGGGGATGATGGGGAAGGATGCTATATAAAGAAGAAGGGCTCCTGTTAAAAGGGGGGGAGAAAAATAGACAATAGAAAAGAAAGAGAGACTTCACTGTAGCTTGAAGAACTGTAATCACTACTCAATTTATCATAAACCTTTTCAGACTTCAATTCATTTCGTCTTTACGTGTATCTTTCTGTTGGTTTATACTTGGAGGTTGTAACCAATCGTTGTTAATTCCATAATCAACCTAGCTCTATCATCCACGCTCTACAAATTTATTGTTTTGGGCTTGGGCCACAAATCCTAATCCTATAGCCTTTTATATATGTTACTTCAAACCAAAGCAAACCAAACCACATTAACATGAATCTAAATATAAACACAATCACATTAAACCTAAATTATGATTTGGAAAATGTTGGTTTTGTTTGGTGTATAATTCAGTTTATACACCTTTATGAATTGGACCAAACTATGAAAGAATGTTACTTTTGCAATCAATGGTTAATTTAGAGTTTGCGTTGAGTTAAAAGAAATGAATGAATGGGAAATTATAACATTGAACCCAAAACAAATAAATAAAGAGCTTTATTGCACACGCAAAGTGCATGTGATGAGGCTAGTGTGTGTGTGTGTGCGCATGTGCGCGTATGTGTATACATTCAATTCTTGAATGGAAAACATATTTTCTTATAATATATTGTTGGAACAAAAAGATACTCCCTCTGTCCCAAATTTTTTGGCCTGTATTCCATTTTGAGATATCCTAAAATTATGTCCTATTTGAAAAGTCAAACACTATTAATTTACTAACATCTCCTTTATGCACTTAATTTATTTGTGGGAGCATTTTTTTTAAATTAAAAAAAATTAAAAACCTAAATTTTGAAATCCACTATACATGCCATCTTTATTCAAATTTTAAAAAATAGAAAACCTTCAACAAAGAAAAACAAATTTGTTTAGGGGTAATTTAGGAAATTTTTAAATTTTTTCAAAGAAATAAGGTAATTAATAATGTTTTCCTAAATAATTGAGTTTTTCTAACTAGGCCAAACAATTTGGGACTAAGGGAGTATGTTTCAATTTTGATAGTTTGACATATTTAGCCTAGATATATTTAAATAAATATAAGATATTTTATTTAGGTTTTGTTGTCAACATGTGAAACATGTATATACCAATTAAAGTAAGTGTTAAATTAGGTTTCTTTGGGGGCTAGATGGAGAGTTGGTGATGGTTGGTGTAGGGGCCTTTTATGCTTTTGGGCTAAGGCTTTTTGCTGTGGGTAGAAGAGTTGGGTCTATCTGTAAGACCTTGCTCAGAGCCAGTCTATGCACAATACAAAACACCTCAAAATGACAAAAGTAGTATACATATATGTGTGTGTTATGGCAAAAACTTTAGTCCAAATAGTTAGTTGTTAAACATAGTTAGAGCGGTGAAATCATAATACATAAATAAGGAGTCTCCGCAGAAAGTGAACTAAAGAGAGCCCGAACCCCCAACTTGTACAACCTTATTACTAGATTAAGCCACAAAGTTGTACATTTTGAAGGATGGTTCTAGATAACTACTTTTCATTTTGATGGGATTATAAAGAGTGGGTTTATTTTGTGAGAGTGGGTTTATTTTGTGAGAGAGGGAAAATATTGTCTATTGATGCATGTTGTTTATGCTGTATATACTCTTCTCTCTTTCTAAGTCTTTCGTCACTCTTTCTCTTTTCTCTCTTCTTTCCTTTTCCACTCTCTATTCTAATGACCTTACTCACCATCTTGTTTCCTCTTATGGGTACTGTGGGGGGAGAAAAAGGAGATATTTGATTCCTGTAGTTCCAGGCATTGTAATCCTAGATGATTAATGAAAAGCACCTCTTCGGACATAGCACTCATATTAGTCCGAGAACACATTAATCCAAATCTTCCCATTAGTGTTGCTGTTTGATACTGTTATTTTCATCACTAGCCTAGTTCTTTCACCCACTCTCTACAAAATTTATTGTTTTGGGCTCGGTGGGCTCTGAATCCATATTTCCTTGGGCATAGGCCGCAAAAACTGACCCTACAATTGGCGTCGTCTGTGGCGAGAGCTTGTGCAAGAGTGAAAACAACAGTTGCTGATGGCAGGACAAGGTGAACAGCAAGCAGAATCCAGGGCATCCCAACACGTGGACCATTTCGCCAACCTAGAGAGGAGACAAAATCGTGAAGGTAGCGTACATACAGTGCTCCTTAGCCAAGGCCAATCACAGAGCGGAAGTCACATGTCCCATGCAAAGAAGAACCGCGACTTGCAACTGGAAGTAGAGAAACTAAAGAGAGAGCTGCGCCATGCAAAGAGGAGACGGGCTTCCTCATACTCTGAGGATGATCTTGATGATGAGCAGGATGTCTCTTATCAGCACAAATTAGACGGGCTTCCTCATACTCTGAGGATGATCTTGATGATGAGCAGGACATCTCTTATCAGCACAAATCCAAGACACCAGCCAGCGAGTCCTACACTTGTGAAGAGGAGTCCCATCGTAAGAGACAACGTAGAAGTCCATCGCACGAGGACATGGAGAATGATGCCATGAACAGGGCTCTGAACCAGATATCTAAGTCGCCCTTCACGCGCAGGATAGAGGAGGCTAGACTCCCTCGGCGTTTCAACCAGCCAACGTTTACCATCTATAATGGTAAAACTGACCCTACAAATACTATTACAATGAAAAAAATAACTCTATTAGTTAAAATTTGGGGGATTTTTTTACTTGAGCGCCTTAGGCGAGTGCATCAGTCGTCTATACTATTGAGCCGCCCCAGTAGCCACCACCACCACAAGTCAAAACCCATTACAAAATTTGATCATCCTATCACAAACCTCGATCGACCCATCAACCAAGAAACCTAAATCAAACCTAAACCCAAAATCAAATTTGATCAGCAACCACACAATGGTAATCCAAAATCAATCCCATCAATGGAAATTTGGTGATGTGGGCCTTACATAGAGAGAAGACATACAATGAGAGAGACCAGAAGTCTTGCTCATTTTGGTGATGTGGGTGTTCAGTCTTGCCATGGCCGAAGTCATTGAGGGTGGCATGAGAGAGAGAGAGAGAGAGAGAGAGAGAGAGAGAATGGAATATAAAGAAAAGTAACGAATAAAAAAAAATAATAATAATAAAAAGTTATTTAAATAAAATAGAATGTAGAATAAATAATTTGATATAAGTATTTTTGTAAAGTAGTTGTGTAAATTAGAAGAAAAAAAATGTAAATTCTTATTCTAAAATAGACATAAATTTTTTCATGAGCTGAATCAGCTGATATAAATGTTCTAATGACTAATGGACAAAATGAAAATATAGAATTTGGGATAACTTTGGCAGAGAAGCAAATCTCATGTAAAAAAAAAAAAAATTGACTTAAACTTTAAAATTTACCTGGAAGAGGAGAAGATGGGATGAGGATTGAAGACGGGTTAATAATTGTATATTTGTATTTAGCATTATATACTATTATTCTATCCCTTGTAATAGCAAGCTAATTGTTTCTTGTCCATGGGATTATTAAATATGATTTGCGAAAAAAATTGACTTGAACTGGACTCAAATAAACCCGAATCATGTTGTGTTGGGTTATAGATGTGGGACAGGGATGAGCCTTTTCTGATTAGACCCGACCTGCATTGTATTTGTTGCTATCCCAAAGGAACTGTGAAGACAATTGAATTCTACGTCTATGCTTTCTAGTCTTGGTGGTGTTGTAATGTAACACAGCCGGAGAATTAACAGTGCCACAAGACTCGTTCTTCACCCTAAGTAAAAGTCAAGAAGGATTACTTGGGTTGGCTCCCTAAAAAATAAAATTAAAAAAGTTGTTGACTGACTTGGCCACTTGTGTCTTTTTCTTTCCTTTAATTAGGATCTGTTTGAATACAGTTTATTTTGCTAAAAACTAAAAACTGAAAACTGAAAATATTGTTACAAAATAATTTTTAAGTGTATAAATAGTGCTATAGAACCCATTTTTAATATTTTTTTTCTTGAATAAAGTGATTATGAGTCTCGTAAACAGTGCATAAACAGTGTTCTATATCTCTTGAAACAGTGAAACGCGTGCCTAAAAAAAAGGAAACGCGCAGACGTTGACGATAAATCCAAACATATGCTAAATGTACTACCCAAGAGTCCCTTTTTCTTTACTTTTTTTTTTTTTTTTTTTTAAATAATATATGTGTACAAACACCATGCTCCTTCAGTATATATAGTGAAGTGAACCAAGATTTCAGCACCTCTCAATTCAATAGTCATAGCTCCCTCTAAGCTCTCCCCAAAAGTTTCCTTCTCTCCACACGCCCCAAAAAAAAAAAAAAGGCTCTTAAATTTTGTTGTTATCATAAAGATCATGGATAACATCCCGTCCCAGCATCCATACATCCAAGCTGCAAGTCAGTTCAGCCAATTGGCCCAATTCTGCTACTATCACAACAAAGCCATTAGACTCTTACTCTCAGTCTCAGCCTTATCTATCTTATTTTCTAGCTTTTCATTACTCCCTTTCCTTCTCCACTCCTTTCATGTCCACAACATTTCAGCTACTTTACCCATGAAACTCTTTGGCTACACAATTGACAAGAACTACATGTTCCTACTTTGCAATGGACTCCTACTTTTTATAGTCAAGAATTCCGGTCTGGTTGGGAATTCTCATTCTCAATCAGGGGATAATCTTTATCTTAATGAAGAACATGGCATCAAAAATGGACATAGGCAGCAATCAGTTCCTGAACTATCAGAGAATAGGGCATTGGTTTTTTTTTTTTTTTTTTTTAAATAATATATGTGTACAAACACCATGCTCCTTCAGTATATATAGTGAAGTGAACCAAGATTTCAGCACCTCTCAATTCAATAGTCATAGCTCCCTCTAAGCTCTCCCCAAAAGTTTCCTTCTCTCCACACGCCCCAAAAAAAAAAAAAAGGCTCTTAAATTTTGTTGTTATCATAAAGATCATGGATAACATCCCGTCCCAGCATCCATACATCCAAGCTGCAAGTCAGTTCAGCCAATTGGCCCAATTCTGCTACTATCACAACAAAGCCATTAGACTCTTACTCTCAGTCTCAGCCTTATCTATCTTATTTTCTAGCTTTTCATTACTCCCTTTCCTTCTCCACTCCTTTCATGTCCACAACATTTCAGCTACTTTACCCATGAAACTCTTTGGCTACACAATTGACAAGAACTACATGTTCCTACTTTGCAATGGACTCCTACTTTTTATAGTCAAGAATTCCGGTCTGGTTGGGAATTCTCATTCTCAATCAGGGGATAATCTTTATCTTAATGAAGAACATGGCATCAAAAATGGACATAGGCAGCAATCAGTTCCTGAACTATCAGAGAATAGGGCATTGGATTTGGATGAAAGTAAAATTGTAGTTATGGAGGTTGAAGAGGAACAAGTAATAGCAAATGGGTCTTTGTCATTGATTACAGTAGTAGGAGGAGGAGAAAATGAGCTTTTGACTATGCAAGAAGAAGAAGAAGAAGAAGAAGATGGATTTGGGCTACTGAGTACAGAAGAGCTAAACAAAAGATGTGATGATTTTATAAGAAAGGTGAAAGAAGAAATCAAACTTGGAGCCAAACAATTGATCGTAGTTTAGTTTTGGCAATCAAAAGCCACACTGTGCTAGTCAATCACCCTGTTGGTGTAAGATGTCTGTGACTTGTAATTTATTGTGCGTTTGGATTGCGCTTGCATCTGGGCGTTTTGGCGTTTCCTTTTCTTCTTCTTCTTCTTCTTTCTTTCTTTTTTTTTTTTTTTTTTTTTAATGCATGCATTTCAAGAGGTACTATGCAGTGTTCAATGGATTCTGTGCACTGTTCACGGGACTTATAAGTAATTTATTAAAAAAAAAATTTAAAACTAAGTCTCACGGCACTATTCACACATTTAAAAATTATTTTGCTACAGTATTTTCAGTTTTAGTTTTAGTTTTAGTTTTCCTTTTTTTTTTTTTTGGAGAGTCTCTCTATGACTTGTAATTTCTTCTTTACATGACTCTAGGCTATGAGTATGGTTTTACTCTCCTAAGTCCCAGCCCTCTATTGTTCTAATTCTAATTTAGTTTAAGCCTGTGTAATAGTAATAATCTTAACTTTTTTAAATTCTTCGTCATTTCCATCAATTTTTCTGTACAGTAAAAGTATCCTTCTGAAGCACAGCATGAGGTGGGTTTTTGCTTGTAATCAACATCATTAAATGTTAAATATAAAGACCAAGACAGTCTTTTTAAGTTAATTTCAACTATCGACTAAGGGCTGTGCGTAAGACTTTGAAGGTGTATAATATATGTGAATAGATTAAAAAATATATATTATCAACAATTGAATAAATAAATTAAGTAACTTTTGAACAAATTTGAGTTTGTTTTGACAAGAAAATAAATGAAACTTGAACATGTAGTCTAACTTGAAAATAAACTCAAATATGGCTCATATTTAAAATAAAATTAAAAGAGTCAAATCAACCCCAATTTTTAATACAAACCTAGTTGAAGGTGAGATAGTCTTGTAAATTAAGCCCTATTTTTGTTATTTGTTTATGTAGGTTACAGGAATTTAAATAAAGTATTTGTGCTACGTGTCATACCCATGGTCGAGGGTGTCATTATCATGTCGAGGAGGTCACACGCTCGGATAGTAAGGCCACATCAGTGGCACGTTACCAGAGGAGATCATACTGTAGAGAAAGAGCTTCGGGAGAGGGGGGGGTTAGCCCTAACATGACTAAAGGGATGGTGGCACCACATTTAATGCATCCCACCAAACCTCCTAGCTGCATTTATGTGGAGAATACTCCTGAACAGTACTGCCTTAGCTGCCCCAACTCACAAGAAGCTTAGGAAGGTGTCTAATGGAACAAGCACTCAAGTAATGGCCTGGATGATCAACAAATGGAGGGTCAAGATCATCTAAAGGGAGTTGTATAATGTAAAAGACCCTTTAAGGAGAGGGGATCGAAAAATCTATAGAGAACACACTATAGCAACAAGAACTAAAATTGTATCCAAGTCTAAAAGAACTATATTCAAGAATCATTCTCCTCAGACTTCGCCGAGGAAGGATTTCCTTACTTAGAACTTGTCTTTCTTGGCTTTCCTAATATCTTTAACTCACTATGTGTGTTGCATGATTCATTGAAACCTAGCTTTTAAGCTCATTCTCTACAAATTCATTGTGTGGGGCTCTTTGGGCCTGAATCCTTCTACCTTTAGGCTCAAGAACCAAAACACCACCCTTACAATTGGCGCCGTTTGTGGGGAGCTTGAGCTTTAGTGAGTTCAACGTCCAACCATGGTAGGATCAAGGCAAGACCGAGAAAAGTCTATTGGTTTCCAACATCAAGATCAGTTCCTCAACCTTGAGCCAATGAGGAACCGCGAGGTTAGTGTGCACACCATGCATACTAGCAGGAGCGAGTCTCAAGGCGGGAGTTACATCTCTCGTAAGGAAAATACCAAAAGCATGCAATTGGAAATTGACCATCTTCACAAAAGGCTACGCCACAAGCAACGGATAAGGACTCCCTCAAATTCTAACCCCTCCTCTGATGATGATGGAGATGGTAGCTACAGGCCCAGGTCCAAGACTCCTCCCAGTGAGTCATTTTCATACGATGAGGACCGTCATTACAAACGGAGGAGTAAGAGTCCATCTCGCGAAGGTCTGGGCAATGATGCTATGAGTAAGGCTCTTAACCAGATCTCTAAATCACCATTTACGCATAAAATTGAAGGGGAAAATCTTCCTCGGCAGTTTACTTAACCAACATTCACCATGTATAATGACAGAACGGACCTTGTGGAGCACGTCAGCCACTTTAACCAAAAAACAATCGTTCACTCCTGGAACGAAGCCTTGATGTGCAAAGTGTTCCCATCCAATTTGGGGCCCGCGGCGATGAGATGGTTCGACGATCTGAAAGAAGGTTCTATTAGCACCTTTAAGGAGCTTACTAGGGCCTTTAGGGCTCGTTTTGTGACTTGCAGCAGGGTTCCTCGACCCTTGGATTCCTTACTATCTATAACCATTGGAGTAGGGAAGGCCCTGAAAACGTATTTTGACAAGTACTGGGAGATGTTTAATGAAATAGATAGGAACTTTGATGACGTGGCTATAAGGACTTTCAAGGTCGACTTGCCTACCGAGCATGATCTGAGAAATTCTTTAACCAGGAAACCGGTTAGGAGTATGCGTCAGCTCATGAACCTTATTGATGAGTATAAGCAGGTCGAGGAAGACCAGTAATAAGGAAAAGGGAAGGCTAAAGTGGTCCCTTAGGATAGGAGGGACTTCAGGTCAGATAGGTACAATAACAACCAACCTCGAAAAGACTTTACGAGGCATTCTGGGTCTACTACTACTCAGGTAGTCAATACTGTGTTCCAAGAGCCAGTACATCAAATCCTAGAGAAAATTAAGAACGAGTCATACTTTCAGTGGCCGAACAAGATGGGAGGAAACTCCACGAAGCGCAACCAAAGTCTTCACTACCAATACCACCAAGAGCGGGGGCACACTATTGAAGATTGCAGGACGTTGTGGAGTCACTTGGAGCAATTGGTTAAAATGGGGAAGTTAAAGCAATTCCTGTATCAGCCCAATGGACACGGTAGTCAGGCAGGGTTGGGGGCTCAGAGAGATGCTTCTATAAGACCACTTTTAGATACAATTAATGTCATTCTTACTACTCTAGGGAGAACTAGTTCCCAACCATCCAAGATGCTGTCTATCACTCAGCCATTTATCGAAGACTTACCCCCCTGATTCGAAGAGGAGTAGTGTAGAGGTCCAACCAGCTTTGAGCTTCTCCGATGAGGACAAATTTGGAACCTTGCAGCCACACGATGATGCCCTAGTAGTTACTCTCAAGATAGGAGGATATGATGTGAAAAGGGTGCTGGTAGATCAGGACAGCGGTGCAGAGATCATGTATCCTGACTTATTTAGGGGACTGAAGCTAAGGCCCGAGGACCTAACCTGCTATGACTCCTCTCTGGTAGGGTTTGATGGGAAGATAAAGTGAATTTTATCTTAGTAAATGCTTACTCCCCCTATACTGCTATTGTGGCAAGACCTTGGTTTCATGCCATGGGAACCATGTCTTCCACCCTTCACTTGAAAGTGAAGTACCCATGGGGGGGATTGGGTCGAGGAGCTAGTTGGAAGCCAGTCTGTGGCTAGGCACTGCTTGGTGGCTACAATTAGACATTAGGCTGGAGGTGAACCCCTGGTGTCCGCCAAGTAGGATTTATAGAAATCAAGGGTGCCAGTGTTGTCTACGGGGGAAGTGGCAGAAGGGGCTAAGTGCGAGCAACTAGAAAAAGTTATTATTAGCAACGATGAGGAGAAGTTCTTTCAAGTCGAAGTTCAACTGCCTCCTCAAGAATGGCAAGAGCTAATGGATTTTCTTAGAAAAAATATTGATGTATTTGCATAGAGTGCCTACGACGCCTCTAGGGTAGATCCATATTTCATTTGCTACCATTTAAACGTCAATCCATTTGACATCTCCAAGAAGCAACCACCTCGGCACTCATCTAGGGAACATTCTGATGCCGTCAATGGGGAAGTACTCAAGCTTAAACGGGCTAGGGCCATAAAGGAGGTATTCTACCCCGAGTGGCTGGCCAACATAGTAGTGGTGAAGAAGAAAACTGGGAAATGGCGAGTGTGTATGGACTTTACATATTTAAATAAAGCTTGCCCAAAAGACCCTTTCCCCCACCTCGGATAAATCAATTAATGGACATTACTGTAGGCTATCCTCGGATAAGCTTTTTGGACGCCTTTCAGGGTTATCCTCAGATTCCGTTAGCTTTGGACGATTAGAAAAAGACTGCTTTTCTTACACCCACTGAGAATTGCCACTACAAAGTAATTCCCTTCGAATTGAAAACTGCAAAGTCTACCTACCAGAGAATGATGACCAAGATATTTGACCCTCAGTTGGGCAAAAATATTGAGGTGTACATAGATGATATGCTGGTAAAGAGTAAAGTAGAGTCCGAGCATATAGATGACCTCAGGAATATTTTCGAGATACGAAGGAAGCACAAACTGTGCCTTAATGCTGCTAAGTGTTCTTGGCGTAGGCTTTGGCAAATTTTTGGGTTATGGTTATCCACCGTGGAATCAAAGTTGACCCTAATCAGATTAGAGCCATTAACGACCTGCAGCCTCCTCGGAATCCTAAAGAGGTCCAGAAGTTGATAGGGATGACTGCCGCTTTGAATCGATTCATCTCTCGATCAACGGACAGGTGTAGGCCCTTCTTCCAATTATTGCATAAGTGGAAGGGATTTGAATGGACAGAGGAGTGTTCCTCGGCCTTCCAGCAGTTGAAGGAATATCTTTCCCGACCACTTACTATGTCCAAGCCCGAAAAAGAGGAGGTTTTATTCGCTTACATTGCTGTAGCCTCACATGCGGTGAGTCTGGTACTGGTGCGGGATGATGATAAGGTGTATAGACTAGTTTATTATGTGAGCAAATCATTACATGAAGCAAAGATTCACTAGTTACCATTAGAGAAGGCCATCTTGGCAGTAATGCATGCTACATGGAAGCTCCTACATTACTTCCAGAATGGTTCTAACCCAAATCCCTCATTACACGGAAGCTCCCACAGTAGTGCAGTAGTGGTTCTGACCCAACTCTCTCTCTGATCACTGCTTCAGAAAACTGATTACATAGAAGGGTTGCAAAATGGGCAACAATCCTAAGAGCTTTCAATATTAAATACATGTCTCGCACCTCTATAAAAGGTCAAGTCCTTGCAGATTTAGTGGTTGAGTTTGCTGAGCCTTCATTTAAAGAAAACAGTGAAAGGCCGAGCATGGATGGAAAATCAGTTGAGATGATTTCCTTGCAAGAACCTCTATCTTGGAAGTTGTATGGTGACGATGCAGTAAACCAAAGGGGATCAGGAGTGGGGCTGGTTGTAATATCTCCTGAAAGGATCATCATTGAGAAATCCTTAAGACTGGACTTCTCGAGCATGAACAATGAGGCTGAGTACGAGGCTTTATTGGTAGGAATGGCTATGGTTCAAAAAATGGGAGAAAGATAGTAGAGATGTTTTCAGATTCGAGGTTGGTTGTAGACCAAGTAAAGGGAGAACTGACAATTAGGGATGTGAGAATGCAAGAGTACTTGAACCAGGCTAGGCTCTTGCAATCAGGATTTGACTCTTTTTCCTTAGACCAGATCCCTTGAAGCAAAAATATGCATGCTAATTCCCTTACCACTCTTGCAACCTTCTCGGCGCAAAGTCTACCTCAGGTCATCCTGGTCGAGGATCTATGCAACCTTACCAAGATGAAAAGGGAGAAAGTCCAGATTCATCAACTTAGGTAGGACCTAGTTGGATGGATCCTATTGTCCTATTCCTTAAGGATGACATCTTGCCCGAGGAGAAGGGGGAGGCTGACAAAGTGCAAAGGAAGGCTCCCCGATTTTGGCTGTCCAAGGACCAAAAGTTGTACAAGCGCTCTTTTTCTGGGCCATATTTGCTATGCATCCATCCTGAAGCAATGAAGCCACTCCTAAAAGAGTTGCACGAATGGATTTGTGGAAGCCATATAAGAGGCAGATCTTTGTCTCATCGAGCCTTTACTCAAGGATATTGGTGGCCCAATATGCAAAGAGAAACATAAGAATACGTGAAGAGGTGTGAAGCAATGAAGCCACTCCTGGAAGAGTTGCACGAAGGGATTTGTGGAAGCTATATAAGAGGCAGATCCTTGTCTCACCGGGCCTTTACTCAAGGATATTAGTGGCCCAATATGCAAAGAGAAACATAAGAATATGTGAAGAGGTGTGACCAATGTCAGAGATTCGCTCCCAACATTCATCAGCCAGGAGGCGTTCTTAATCATTTGTCTAGTCATTGGCCTTTCACTTAGTAGGGCTTGGACATTGTGGGACCCTTCTCCAAAACAGCAGAAAACAGGAAATGGATTTTGGTCGACACTAGTTACTTTACCAAATGGGTTGAAGCTCAAACACTGGCGAATATTAGAGACGTGGATGCCAAAAGGTTTGTGTGGAAGAACATTTTCACTCGGTTTGGGATTCCTCATACCTTCATCTCAAACAATGGACTTCAGTTTAATAGAAAAGCTTTCAGAAGGTATTGTTATGAATTGGGTATCATGAATTCATATTCCACTTCAACTTATCCCCATGGGAATAGGCAAGCCGAGGCTGTTAATAAGGTCATAGTGAATAGACTCAAGAAGAGGTTAGATAATGCAAAGGGCAAATAGGTGGATGAGCTTCCACATGTCCTCTGGACATATCGAACTACCCCTCGCAGGTTGATGGGGGAGACACCCTTTTCAATGACTTACGGGGCCAAGACTATGATTCCTCTAGAGACCGAATTCCCAACGCTAAGGACTAGCTTATTCGCTCCCGACGGCAATGACTACCTACTAGAAAAGAGCCTAGATTTAGTCAAGGAGCGGAGAGAAAATGTTATGGTTCAATTAGCATACTATCAACAGAAGCTCAAACATGGGTATGATTCAAGTGTAAAGTTAAGACCATTGGCCCTTAGGGACTTGGTATTGAGAAAGTTTATAGGTACTACAAAAAACCTTGCATGGGGGAAGTTAGGGCCCAACTGGGAAGGGCCATACCATATCACCTCGGTAGCAGGCATAGGTGCATACTTCCTAAAGGATCTATATGAAAAATTTGTACCATGATCTTGGAATGTAAATAACCTACAAATATACTATTATTAATGAAAGGCAGCTTTGCCACGTTTTCATTTATGACATTATGTGTTGTGTTAATTGCCTATATGAATACTAAACAGAACCTTGGTTATGACTAGCTCCTTAGGCCGCATGTCTTAGGTAAATTAATACTTCTCATTAATTCTTTGAGTATTAAACAGAACCTTGGTAATGTTGGGTCCTTCAGACCACATGATTTAGGTAATTAACACTTATAATTATACAAGCCTACTGTGGAATGGGGTGCTAGGTGAAATTCAAAGTATGGTGGCCTTCTTGGATCATGTACCCTGGATAGACATGGACTTCACTATCATTTGAGGGTAAAAAGAAAATCCAGAAGTACACTTCATCCTTTGAGCTATTTACCTAAGGTACACAAAGTTTGTTTTTTAGGTTCAATTACTAGATATCAAGTGCCACGGACTAAGTAAAGTTGTACAACTATACTGCTAACTACATGAAAGGTAATAGTTGGGCTGTTAATTGCATAAGTAACTGCTAACTTTAGTGGTTAGCGTATATCTTAATCAAGGTGATAGTCATTTATTTGAATTAGCAACCGTTCATAACCATTAAGCTTTTGGTAAAGTATGGGTGTTCACCCTTAGAAGCATCATCAATTTGAAATCTTAGCAAAAGGCAAAACAATAATTACAGCCAACCAGAGACAAATATTGCAAGAAAAACAAAAGTCCACAAAAGCAAAAATTAATGACTTTTCATTCAACAAAGAAAAAAGTACATCATGAACCGAGGCAAACTGCCACAACAAAAAGAAAAAAGTACAAAGAAAGAAAGAAAAATCCTAAGCTAAGCCTTGGCCGTGCGAGGGTTTTCTTTGCCAACCGACGAGGGGACGGGAGGATCGGCGACCTTCTTCTCCTGAGCCACGGCCTGAGGCTTAGCCAGCTCGAACTTCTTTGCCTTGAGAATGGCTTCCTTGCCTTTGCCTTTGTCCTCTGGCTAGGCTCGACTTTAGCCAGCCTCCTTACCCTTGGCCACTTCCACCCTGCAACCTTGCCAAGCCCTTTAGTGGCCTCGAGAGGAGGAAGAAGTGCCTGGGGGGGAAAAGGCTGCTCAGCCGCAGTTAAAGCAAGGGTGGCTTCCTCAGGAGCTGCCTCAAGGGCTTCTCGAAGGTCCTCGAGATAGTAGATGTTCTCGATTTTCCTCCACTCCGAGTCTGCAGGAGCTCCAACCATGTTCAGGGCCTCATTTTAAACCACGAGACAGTATTCCCTATAGACACCAGCCAACTCTTCAGTCAGTCGAGCCTCAGTCTCCTGCACTCAGAGGTCATAAAACTTATGCCTTGTAGTGTTCGCAGCTACCTGAGCCACCTGGGCAACCTCCTTACCCTTAGACAGCTCTGCCTTCAGCTCCAATACTTGCTACTTGGCCTTGGCCAGTTCTGTCTCTATGTAGTGAAGCCTTTGGCACTACTCCTCTGTTTATGCCTCAACATTCCTAAGGCCAGCCTCCACGCTCCTCTGGTCCCTATCCGTTGTAGCCAGCTTCAACGCCAACTCCTTGTTCTTGCTCTCGGTGACGGTGAAGGACTTGCTTGCATCCACACGGAGGTTATTCACGAGCCTCGCCTCGTTTTGGGCGTCTTTCACCCATTCCTCAGTGGTGAAAACCTCCTGGATTGCCTACTCAAAGACAATGAAAAAACACCCTGTGAAATAAGTAAACAAATGACTGGCATGAAATTAATGGGGCCAAGTCGAGAAGTTCACCAAGGCCAAGTCCCTCTTCAAGGACATAAAGAGATCCTGCTGCCTCATATTCTTCAAGGAGTCCATATCCTTGGTTAGCAAGAGAGGTCGCTCCAGAGCGTCGGCCATGTGATGGGTGTGACCTCTCTAGAACTCCCTAATAGAGGAGTTTCAAGGTATCGCCGTGCCATCCAACTCCAGCCGAGGGTTCCAAGTTGGATGACGCATGTCAACAGCATTTTCGGCCTCCTTACTTTCAACTGAGGAGACCTTTCCCTGGCCCTTAGCCATCTTTTACTGCTTAGGCTCCTTTTGAGGGACCAATTCCCCCTCCTCGGCCACTTCCTTCTCCTTCCTTTTCTTCTTCAGATTGGCAATGGCAAATGGTTTAACTGTAGGGGGAGGAAGGGAAGAGCAAGAAGAGGCTGGGATCCTGAAGTGTCCTTGAGCACCTACCCTTTAGGTCTATCCACGAAGAGCTCACGCAGGCCCTTCTTCTTGTTTAAAGCCATTTCTTCTTCCTCCTCAAAACTGTCGTCCACCTGAGCAACTATGAACTTGGGGGTTCAAACGACGGAGGACCTGTCAAGCTCGCCTTTAGAATCTGAGACCTGAATCACAGGCTCCTCTTACTCTTTTCCTTCTTCCTCGAGATGAAACTGGTCTATCTCTGCCTCGAGTGACAGCCGTGAGGAAGCTGTCTCTTCTTTCAAGAATGTAGCTTCGCGAGGAGAGAAATGAAAGGGCAACTCAACTGGCACAATATCTTCTTGGGCTAAAAATCCGAGCACCAAGACGTCTATCCGAGCTAGCAAAGGATCGCCTGCCCTGATTGCGTGGTCCACATCCTGGAACTTGTTGGATAAGGGCTGGAAGTCGAGGATGAGATGGACGGCTCTTAACTGTCTGTCCTCGCTCACAAACACCTCAGACCTTAATACTTTGTTCAGGTCTACAACGTTGACAAAGTTAATGCTGGAGGCCACGTATCTTTTTTCTACAAAAATAGACAAGAAGCAAAATCATGGTCAGAACAATGAAGCCCTCAATCAGAAAGAAACGAAATACTAAAGGAAAGGAGAGAGCAACAAAACTAAGGAACTAGTGCCCATGTTAAAAGACCTAAACCTAGGGTACCCCACCTGGCTCTCCCTCCCAAGTTGGGTAGCGAAGACCGTCATGCCATTCACCAAAGGCGATTAAGTAGTCATTCTTCATGACCTTGTTGGACTTAGGAAGACACGAAACGAGCCTAACCACTGAAGACTTAGACTTAAGGTAATAGCCCGAGTCTGCCAGCAGATGGCACTCGTACATCCAAATGACATCGTGCCAGGTAAGGTTCAACCTCATTTGCTCGTTAAGAGCGTCTACACTACACAAAATCCTAAATAGGTTGGGCAATTAAATAATCTCTAGTCACACTACCCATGGGAAGCATCATTCCCCCTTCTATGAAGGCGATCATGGGAATGACGACCTCCCCTTCATTCCTATAGGTAAGCCACTCACCGGGAGAGCAATATCTAGGTGGGCGAACCTACCCATTAGAGCAAACAAAAAAGAAGTGAAGGAGATATTTATAAAGAAGAAGTAAAAAGTAGAAGGCCGAGAAGATTGACCGAGGAGAAAATAGCCTAAGAATGAAGAAACTTACAAAAATAAGGACAAGGATCACTTCAGAAGTTTCTCCAAAGCTTGAAGATTTAGGAAGTCTTGAGAGTTTAGGGATTTAGGAAGTCTTGAGAGTTCGAAGATTGGTAAAGTGAGAGAAATGAATCACCCAGGCACCTTATATAAAAGGCGGAATTGGGTGGGAGTTATCCCGCCTAAAATTTGAGGAGAAATTCCAACCGTAAAATCTCCATCTCACCGTAGGATGTGGGGAACAAAGCGCCACTTGGAGCATTTAATGAGATGTTACGGACTCCAAAGTGCCAAAATGGTTGCGAGTCACACGAAGTGACGCTTTCATGTGTGGAAGTCAAAGAAACGTGTGGAATTAATTATTGAAAGTCAAAACCCCACTTTTCTCCTCAAATAAGAGAGAGAGAGAGAGAGAGAGAGAGAGAGAGAGAAATAATAATAATAAAAATAAAAATAAAAATAAAAAACTGGAGTTTTGAGGGGCTATTGTGGGGTACAAGAATTTAAATAAAGTATTTGTGCCACGTGTCATACCCATGGCCGATGGGGCCATTATAGTGCTGAGGAAGTTACACGCTCAAACAGTAAGGCCACGTCAATGGCACGTTACCAAAGAAAGTCAACCTGTAGAGAAAGAGTTTTAGGGAGGGGGTTAGCCTCGACATGACTGAAGGGATGGTGGCTGTCACCACATTTAATACATCCCACCAAACCTCCTGACTGTATTTATGTGGAGAAGACCCCTGAACAATGCTGTCTTGGCTGCCCCAACTCACAAGGGGTTTGGAAATGTGTCTGATGGGATAAGTACTCAAGTAGTGGCCTGGACAATCAACAAATGGATGGCCAAGATCATCTAAAGGGAGCTATATAATGTAAGAGACCCCCCAAGCAGAGGAGGTCATACTATAGAGAAAGAGTTTTAAGGAGGGGATTAGCCCTGACATGACTGAAAGGATGGTGGCTGCCACCACATTTAATGCATCCCACTAAACCTCCTGACTGCATTTATGTAGAGAAGATCCCTGAACAATGTTGTCTTGGTTATCCCAACTCACAAGGGGCTTGGGAAGGTGTCTAATGGAACAAATACTCAAGTAGTGGCCTGGACGATCAACAAATGGAGGGTTAAGATCATCTAAAGGGAGCTATATAATGTAAAAGACCCTCCAGGTAGAGGGGATCGAAAAATCTGTTGAGAATACACTGTAGCAACAAGAACTGAAATTGTATCCAAGTCTAAAAGAACTATATTCAAGAATCATTCTCCTCGGACTTCACCGATGAAGGATTTCCTTACTTAGAACTTGTCTTTCTTGGCTTTCCTAATATCTTTAACCCACTGTGCATGTTGCATGATCCATTGAAGCCTAACTTTTAAACTTGTTAGGTTCTAAAGATTTAGGATTTTATGTATTTAGAACTCTAATTTGTATTGTTGGCAAACCATGATCAAAACAGGTTGTTTAGTCTTGTTTAGACTTGCTCAAAGTTGGGTCTTTCATGTAAAGTTGGAATCGAGAGACTGTAGATGCATTTGTGCATTTCGGCCTGGCTCGATCGATCAAAGGAAATGCTCGATCGATCGAATCTCGGGCAGAATGTTTTTCTGCAGAATTTTCCAGCTCAGCCCTAACTCATTAAACGTTTTGGGCTTTCTGTTTTTACCCTAAGTATATAAAGAAAAACCCTAGCCACGTTTTTAGAGTTGCTCCAGTTGTATTGTTGCTCATACTTTGCTGTTTTGTATAAATCTCTTGTGAGATCTAGAGGAGCTTTCCTTTACACAAAGCTTGGGGTTTTCAAGGTAGAGATTACTTCAACATCTTGATGATCAACTCGGTTGCTACCATTGAAGTTTAAAGAATATCAAGCGTGGGTGCTTGTAGCTGATTAGAGAATCCAAGAAAGAAGGAGTCAGTAGATTCGGAGCTTGCACGTGGTCGTGTCAGTAAGTTCTACTAGTGGATAGCATTAGGAAGTCAAGCAGGGAGCTTGTAAGTCATTTTGTATGAACTTCGATTCTTTCGTAGTGGATTCAGGTTTACCTTAAGGATAGTTAGGTCAAATCTTCCCCAGGTTTTTACCGTGTGGTTTCCTGAGTGATCATATCATTGTGTCTTTTATATTTCCGCTGCTTTATACTTTTGATATGATTGTATGTTTGTGATAACTTAGAATTGCTTAAATTGATTAAGTTAATCACTTGACTAATTAACTAGGCTAATCTTGTTGTTTTAAGGGGTCTAAAACCGTTCAAAACTCATTCTCTGCAAATTTATTGTGTTGGGTTATTTGGGCCTAAATCCTTCTACCATTTGGACTGAGAAACCAAAACACCGCCCTTACAGTTTCCAAGGATAAGGATTAGGAGTTAAATAAATAAACAAATAAATAAACTTTGATTTCATATAGTCCAAGTCTTAATTTAAATATTATTCATTCTTTCATGCGTTTGACAAAAGAAGCTACCAAGCGAAGTCCCCACTTGACTTGAGACTTGAGAGACCGGGTCATTTGGAAACAAACAAATGCAAATGAGTCTCAATCATTCATTCACACCAGAGACAGAGAGACAAAAGATCGAAATTAATGCATATTCGATGCCCCTAATCTCTAATCTCTAAAATAGATAAAGCCAAATTTGCAAAAATTAGTATTATTTTTAATGAATGAATCTGCAGACCAAGAAGGGAAGGATAGTCCCTTCCCCATTTCATTGTCTTAAATTTTAGATGATGTGGCGCTCACAAGTCACAAATGGCACCAAAAGGATTGCATTTTGATTTTGAACGTTTAAGCAAGTTGTTGCCCTGTGGCCGTGGCTGTGGAGACATTGATGTTTACATCAAGAACCTCAGTCATATCTTACCCATTAACTTGCGTTTTAGGATGTATAATAACTTAATTAGTATGATATTTACCATTTTCATCAAACTAATTTTTTACTAATTAATAGTTTGAAGATTGTGGAAACACAAAATTATTTGGAAAAAATAAAAATAAATTATACAAATATAATATGGCACATGTCTCTTCTTATTTACTTAAAAGGTCCAAAATGGGCATTTGTCCCTTTCGCCAAAACTTTCCAGTAAAATACTCCCGTCTGAAACTATTTAAGGAAATGCCCTGTTTTGAAACTCGATTTTTAGAAAATCAAGTTTCAACAATTGAATTTTAGCGAACTGAAACTCAAAAATAAAAATAAATAAATAAATAAAATTGTGGAACTCAAGTTCATGGAACTCGCGTTCCTTGAAAATATTCAAGTGGAACTTGAGTTCCATGAACTTGTGTTCTATGAATGGAACTCGAGTTCCAAAAAAAATAATAATAATAAAAATAAAAAATAAAAATAAGTCTCAGTTCGCTATAACTCGATTGTCCAAAAATCGAGTTTCAAATGTAAAACTCGATTTTTAGAAAATCAAGTTTCAAAATAGGGGCTGTGGGGGTAAAAGCCCAACATTGTGTATTAGGCCTAGGGCCCCATTTTTGGGTTAGGTGTGGCCGAAGAAAAGAAAATGATTGAGAAGGATTCCATATGGGAAAGATATACCTGGAACTGATCGAGAAGTACAGTCCGAAGAGAGCATCAACAGGCCGAAGAGCGTATTCTCCTCAGATATAAAGAGTCTTGATCAAGCAAATACCTAGGAGGTTCGAGTGATCTTCCTAACGATTCCAATAATAAGGATAAGCTCTAGGCGTGTATGGAAATGATAAGAATGGAGAAATATCTAAAGGAAAAAGCTGCTACCACCGTGTTTAATGCGCTGCAGCAACTTTTCTGGCTGCATTTATATGGAGAAGACCCCTAAACAGTACAAACTCAGCTACCAACACTCATGGAGAACTAAAAAAGATACCTGATGTGACATGTACTCAAGTGAATGCTTGGATAAAGAACAAGTGTACGATGAAGATGGTTTAGAAGAAGGCTATATAAATGGGAAAGGCTTTTGAAGAAAAGGGGATCGGATAAAAGAGAAAAAGAGGAGGAAAAATGTTTTACTGTAGCTCTAAAAACTGTATTCACCTTACAATCAATAATATACATCTTCGGACATCAATTTGTTTAGCTTTTAAGTGTGTTTTTACGTGAGTTCATCCCTGAAGATCATAGTTAACTGTTATTAAATTCACAACTAGTCCAGCTCTTTCACCCGCTCTCTACAAATTCATTTTTTTGGGTTCGTTGGGCTCACAATCCAAACCTTTTGGACTTGGGCTACAAATCTTGACCCTACAGAGGCATATCCCTAAATAATTTCAAACATGGGGCATTTTACTGGAAAGTTTGGCTAAAATAGGTAAAACCCAATTTTGGCCTACTTAAAAGATAAAAATTCAGCCAAAAAAAACATTAATAAAATGCTTAATTCATGTTGATCAAGATCGAAATATCATAATTATGTTGATGTAGGTTTCTAAAAGAATAAAAATTATATCTTAAACCCTATAAAAAAAAAAAAATCCTTAACTTTAGACATAGTTTGGCTATAACTCTCACTAAAAAAATTAACATGGTCATATTTTGAAAATCTAACCATTGGATAGCATATTATTTATGTTCTTAATACGCATGTCAAATTTCACATCAATCATATGTTATTTGCTATTTCAATACATATACTTATCTTTTATGAATAATTTTATACTACAAAAATTGAAATTTAAATATTTTAATTAATAACATAACTATTAATATTTCATTTTTTTGGAAATTTTGCAAGAATGGAAAATGTAACAAGAAATTGTAATTGAATGGACCGAAATAGACCGAATGGGCCGAATTTGACCAAACAGGACTGAGGTGGTCCAAAATGGACCAAAGTAGACTTAATGGACCAGAGTTGAGTAGTTGACCGAATTGACCGAATTGACCGAACTTGACTGACTAAATGTATAGAAGTTGACCAAATTTGACCGAAATTGACTGAAATTGAACCACATCACCATTTTTTTAATTGATTTTTTTCCTATAAATTTTTAATAATATTAAATACATTAACTGAACTACCGCATACCCTTGGTGCGATGGTCACTCCATAAGTATAAATGCTTGTAGGGTGTGGGGGGGGTAAGAGTCAGGGTTCAAGTCTCTAGGAAGGAACTTCACATACATGTACACTTAGATTGGGTTATAGTAAAATTTCTATCTTGTATTAAAAAAAAAATATACATTAACCGATTAACTTTACACATTTATCTTGGACTATTTTAACTTTACATAAAATATACCTTTACACATTCATCTATTTAAAAAAAAAAAAAAAAAAAAAAAAAAAAAAAAAAAAAAAAAAAAAAATAAAAACCTAGTGTTAGTCTCTCTATAATCAATTCTATTACAAAAACCGTTTTTGTTTTTACATTTTACTCACAGAACATTTGAGATAGTCCTCGATTGAGCCTACACAACACAAAAAAGCTTGGTGGTGTGAAAAAGTCAATAAAAGTCTTGATGTTGAGAGACTTTCTCTCTCTATGTATACCCTCAACTGGTTCATTGTATAATACATATTTTAATACTAAAGATGTAGCCTCTCAAAAGTTTTCTATAGTGCTCTTTATCTCTCTTTCTCTCACTCCCAATCTCAACATAAATTGCAACTTGGTATTTATAGCATCCCATCCTCATTGACCTCCCTACTTGCAGCATCTTCCTCTACATGTAACCACTCTTTCAAGTCACAAATCATGCCACTCAAATGGTCAGTACTCGATTTACACAACGCCATCAAAACATTTCCAATCCCTCACGCACCACTAGAAGATTATGCCAGTTATCCAAGGACCCCACATTCTCCACACGTGCCAACAACATTAACGTACCACATGTGCTAGCATCATGCCCAGCCATGCTCCCATTCTCTATTTATCTCTATTCTCACTGACATTTTTAATCATGCCAAACCTTTATCTAGCACCCTAAAAGTTACATGCCAAACCATGATAATCATGCCAAACCCTTGCCTAGTTCTCTGAAAGTTACCAACTTGTTCGCGTGCCTTGCCATTTTTAGTGTTCTATTTATAATTCACTAACTATAATATGTCATGTGTTTATTTTAATTTTTAACTATAAGATGGTAGAGAGATTTTTGATTGATACTTACAATTAAGAAAATTTTTCAGTTTTTAAATCAATCATAAAGTTGATCGTACTTTCTAATAAGTTATTAAACTCCAAAAAAAGAAGAAGAAAATTACTTGAGCAGAAAAGAAGCCAAGTGTTTAATCAAATGCTTTGCATTCTCTGACTCAAAATGCAAGATATGGAAACCGTGATCTCCATCCCCCTGAACCAACTCAACTTGTCCTTCCCAAGTACTTTTTCTCAGTTCTTCATAGTAAGAAACACCTCTATCCCTCAGCTCATCCTTCTCAGCCACAGCCACGAGCACTCGAGAACACCCAAGTCCAGCCAAGCTCAGCGCTCCTGGACTCATTGGATTGATCATTGGATTATCAATAGCACCAGCTGCCCTTGGATATGTAGAGTTCATGTCCTGCACTAGACTCTGACCCTACTGGCTTTGAACCCCAAAAGAGAGGGTGGTTAAGAAAAGCTCCAAAAAATTTAACACCACCATGCAAGCTCTCAACGCCAACTCGCATGGCAATATTATGCACAATGTTAGCTCCTGCACTATCACCACCGATAAAAATTCTGTTAAAGTCACCATGATTCATCAACCATGGCTCCTTGTTGAGACCATTATTTAAAGAGTGGAGTGCAACCCATTGGAGTGCAGCCCAGCAATCTTCATAAGCAAGGGGAAGAAGGTGCTCAAGAGCTAGCCTATACTCAACTGATACAGCAACAACTTGAGCTTGAGCAACCAAACTATTGAGGCACCGTTGGTGATTGAAGGAGAAAGCAGACTCGAGGCAAAAGCCTCCGCCATGGAAGTAGACCAAGATGGGGAGTTTTGGGAGGTGGGTTTGGTTGAGACTTGGGAGGTAGAGGCGAGCAGAGATGGAGGGGTCCTGTGAGATGGTGATGTCCTTTGACGTGACTCCAGTTTCCGGGTCGTTAGGCGATGGGGCACATTGGGAGAGCCAACTAGTCGCTCAACTGAGCCATCCTTGCACATACGGATGAATGGGAGAAACCATTTCTCAACCTCCTTGGTGGTGGAAGCCATATGTGAGAGAGGGAGAAGACTTTGAGAGGGAGGAAATGACCAGATGAATATGGAATGAAACAGATAGTCCTGCTGAAGGTTCAGGTTACAACTTAGGAAGGTAATGAAAGTAACGTTTTTACTTAAAGAAAGATGGCAGCAGAGTCCAACTACCATAGGAGACTTGATCATCTTTATGGAAAGAGCTATGCTAGTGCCACATAGCGCTTCGTTGACTTCTCATTATTAAAAAGAAAGAATTGCTTTGAAAGTTGACGCCCTAGAAAATACCTTCAAAGTTTGTTCTTCTAATTAACCGAACCAAAAGATCAAACTTTGTTTAATTACGAGCTCGTGCCTGAAAACAAACGCCGAAAATACAACACGTTTGAGGTATCCTTCAAAAAAGGCTCCTGCCTTTAATATTTTATAGCATAAGCGAAATAAACTAAAATATTACAAAAACATTCCTTGGGTATAGGTTCAAGTCGATTCACCTTCACATCATTGGACGCTCTATATTGATGAAATGCATTCTTGTATGCTTCGGTTTATATATAGATGCAATTCCATTAACTAATTTCAACCAGGAAAATTGAATTATATAAATCACTGAAAACAATGAACTACTGAAGACAGCAATCCCCACCTTTTTTTTTTTTTTTTTTGGAGGGGGAGGGGGAGGGGGGCAGTTGTTCGTACTATATAGGAACTCAGTCATCAATTTTAAAAAATAAAACATAAATCCTAAGGTTGTCGCAGCGTCCAATTTCAGGGGCACTAAGTTTGGGGCTCAGGATTGATCTGCTCTCAAGGTTTGACGGAATATTATTTTCTTTCTTTTTTTTTTCTTTTTTCTTTTTTTTTTTTTTTTCTTTTTTTTGCTGGGAGACGGAATACTATTTCTAGCATTGAAGAACCTGGTAATTTCAGTGGCCCGGTTGATAATTTTTTCCAATCAATTTCTGGATACAGAAGANAGCGCTCCTGGACTCACCTCCTTCCACACACTTTTCTTTTTCTTAATTACTCTTAATTTTTTAATATTATCAAAAATTTAGAGGAACGAATCAAAAAAAAAAAAAATGGTGATGAGACCGATGTTGTAGCTAACAAAAGCATAAGAGCATCCGTAGCAGCTGTTGCAAAAATTATGTCATTTTACCACACCAAATGCCTACTTTATTATTTTACCACATCATTTTATAACATCCCATTTATCAGATATTTTATCATTCAAATCTATACATTAAAATAATATTTACTACATATTAAAATAATATTTACAACTCATCAACAGCCATCACACTGCTGCCAACAACCAACAACCACCACCACACAACCACCACATCCTTCACAACCAAAAACACAACTCAAAGCAAACCCAAACAAATCCAGCCAAATTGCACAACAATCAACCATAACCTCAACCCAAACAACCCATCAAATCCCAACCAAATCCTTCACGACCCAAACAAATCCCAGCCAAATCCCAACCCAAACAAATCCAGCCAAACCCTAGCCAAATCCTCTGCCACCCATCAACTGCCTCAACCAATCACCGACCAAAACCCCAACCCAACCAACCCATCAACAAACAAACTCAAGTAACCACCAGACCAAAATCCACAACGCTGCCGCAACCAACCTCGACCCACAATACCACCGACTCAAAACCTTGACCCACAACTCATAGCCCACCAATACCAAATTGGAAGCCCTACCACTACCACCACCTCAACCACAAACCCCGACAAACCCACCGCCTCCACACCCTCACCCACACCCACTTCCAAACCCAAAACCTTCATAATCCAAGTCAACCCAAACTCCAAACCCACCATCTTCATCAGCGTCATCATTATAGCCTAGCCCATCCGAACCCACCCACCTCCATCGGAACCGAACCCATCAAACCATAGCCCAAAAAAAAAAAAAAAAAATCATTGCTAGAGAGAGATCAGCGTCGACGTTGGCATAGGCGTGGAAGAGCAGTGAGGTTAGGGTTTTAGAGGAGAGGATTGGGGTGAGAGAGAGAGGTTTGACTGCCCTCACGGAATTAATCTAAGAATTTTTTTTTTCTTTTTTCTTTTTTTTTTTTTTCCTTTTTTTTGATGGGAGACGGAATACTATTTCTAGCATTGAAGAACCTGGTAATTTCAGTGGCCCGGTTGATAATTTTTTCCAATCAATTTCTGGATACAGAAGAAATCAGTGGTAATACCATAAAGATACTGTTCAAAGAGAAATCAAGCAACGTATAATTATTGCACAAAAAAGCATCTTTCAGGGAATGCCAAATTCACTACACTTGGGACTACACTTTGAAGTCATATAACCATCAGTGCATGAATGACAATATGATCATGGTCATATTCCCCTCAATATCTAAGACAATGGCGTTACAGAAGAAACTCACAGCGTGATCACAAGCAACAGGACTCTGGCATCAGAGAAAGATTACGAGCCTCACTACAATCAACAAATTAGAACCTTCCACTGCCTCAACAAGAACTACCATTTCTGTACACATTTGGTTAGAGATCAAGAATAGAAGGGCAGCAATCTAGAGCCGCATGTTATGTGAGTTATGCTTAGTAAGTGCTTTAGCAAAGTAATTACGGATCTCTGGTATTATACGCTGGATCAGATGAGAGTGCGAGTGCCTGCAAATTCCAGCATAAGGACAATTTGAGCAGATGACAAGAACAAATTGGAGTTTATTTTTTATGAGATGTTGGATACGAATTTTCTATCATTCTAAACAAGAAATGACATTATCAAAATTCAAAACTGTGGCTTGCCAAGTGAAAATTCAGGATCCTAACTTATGTTTATCTAGAATGCGTTACAGCTCATGGGTTTCTAACAATCATGTGACTTTGTCACTATTTTTGTAACAATATATTACATAGCAGTTTGATTTGACTTCTTAATTGGTCTCTCTTGGTCTCATTCATACCAAATACCAAAACAAATCCTCTCTACTATCCAGTTAATATGTATCAGGATGTAACGTTAATTTTAGCCATGGGTGCCTTTCCTCCTCTTTTTCTCGTTCACTATTCTAATTTCTCTCTCGTTTCTTCTTTCTAAGCAATATATATATATATATATATATACAACCACCATATCCAATAGAATCTCCTTCTAACATTGTGCAGGGAAGCATAACCATTTCAAAATTTCACCTTTACAACTATCAGCATGCTTCATCAATTTCTTTCTCAGCTGCATTGGTTATAGCAGAAGGAATACAATTTGACATAAAAGACCTCAACTAATTCCACTGAGCAAAGTAACATCACAAGAAATAACACAGCCAGAACCATGTGAAAGCATGAGAAAAACACTCTTATAACCCCCAAGTCCCACACTTGTGTTCATTAATAAACACAAAATTCTACTTACCCACAGAGAGACAAAAAATTTAACCTACAATACTGCCACTAGGGTGGTATAAGTCTCCAAAATCTCAAGCCTAAGCTCTGATACACCATTCTGTCACACCCCAACTCATCATTAGCATGATATTGACCACTTTGGATTGCCCCTCACAGTTTTAAAAGGCTTCATGCCAATAAGAGTCTAAGGTCTCCATATAGGCACAGGACCTCCCCCTACCTAGGCAATGTGGGAGTCGACCAGAATTTGGTTTTACCTCACCTCACCCTACTTAAGAGGTCTTTTCGCCTTTTAGGTCGCCAGAAGCATCATATTCTATCAGATTACCGCCCATAAAACTCAAGAATGGTTCTCAAAATTATTTAGAACTTTTTCCTCCATTTTTTTATAGTAAAAGAAGCAACATTATAAATGTTAGATTATTTCAAATTGCTAATGAATGATTTGAGAAAAGCAGGAAAAGAGACAAGTTGAAAGGAACACATACCCTGCCCTATCACTCAATTTATCAAATTGCTCCAAGATAAACAAGATGCACGTGTGCCTCAATGACATTGCATGGAAGGCTTCTGAAAGTTCGTACATGCTTGACACATTCTCCAATGATATATCCTGAGATTTATATTAGATAGTCATAAGACAGCCACTTTACAATTCAAAAAGGCCTAAATTGTGTGTGCACTTGTGTGTAAACCAACATTCATTGCTCACCTGTGCAATACTATACTCGCAAAGTCGCTTAAGCCCCTCCAAGAGATACTGATCAGCAGCTCTGAGGAGATCTTGTGCAATATCCAATGTAACGTCTACAGATCCAGTGTATATGAATCTGGAGAAAATGAACAGTAAGTAAATTATGAATACTCATTGTACACAGCTTTCGTCAAAAAGCAAGCTACGGTACCCATTATACCTCATCATCAACTCGAAAACGTCCCATTTAATATTTGGAATCTCTATGTCCCTGGCATCCTTTTCCTGTAATATACGTAAACAGGAATAAATTAAAATATGCATATGAATAAACATACATTCACACAGGTTGAACAACTGACTTCACATGAGTTCGGTAAAGCTTTTTGAAGAAGCTGCAGTTTAAATAATTGATAAATGAAAACAGTCTGTTCAAAAAAGCCAAAGAGCATTCAATCATCTAAAGGGTTTTTTTTTTAGGTTTTCAATCATTTGCCCCATCAGTCTCTCTCCCTCTCTTTTTCATTTTCATCTCATCTCCTTTTCAGCCACCACCCTTCTCTCCCTCACTTCAACTTTCTTCTTCCTCTCACCCTATGTAAGAGCTGCCTTGAGGTAGTAGTGGTTCTGGGTTTTGATTGAGATGGCAATAGAGTGGGTCCAATGAGCTTCAGTGGCAGTGGTTTTAGGCTTCAGTTGAGATGGTGATAGATCTGTCAGGTGAGCGACCTCCAGTGCTGGTGGTTTTGGGTTTCAATTGAGATGGCAACAGATCAAGTCTGATAAGTTTTGATGGCAGTGGTTTTGGGGTCCAGTGAGCTTCAGTGATGGTGGTTTTCATTGTGGGCTGCAGCAAATCTGGTTTATTTTATTAAACAATGAATGATGTCACTGTGTAAGCTCCGAATTTTCATAAAAAAAATCAGGGCTATTTTTACCAAACAGGGACTAAGGATAATTTACTGCTTTGCTATTTAAGTGCCCACTGCCCGATCAGTCTTCTTAAGTGCTCCTTAAAAATGCACCCCCTGCCATTTTAAATACATGATTTCTCATCCCAGAAGGCGCATTTCAGTTTCTTTCCAAACAGATCAAAAAGATTTACTACCCCCATTTAGCAAGATTTTACCCCTAATAAGATTCCTCCTAGGGTAGCTTTCTTTTTATGGACTACTGCCTTGGGAAAGATTTTGACTACAGATAATTTACAGAAGAGAGGCATTATTATTATCGATTGGTGCTATATTTGTAGAAGGAGTGGGGAATCGGTGGATCATCTCCCTCTTCACTGTCCCATATCGTATGAGTCATGGACAATGGTGTGGAGTTTGTTTGTTCTTCTATTGGTTATGCCTCAGAGGCTTTGTGATTTGTTAGCAGCTTGGCAAGGTCCCTTTGTTCGCAGCTTGTGATTTGTTAGCAGAATGATATATGATTAAACACAATGTATAAATCTTACCCGGTAACCACCATCAAACATTGCACGGAATGCATCTGAAGAAGCAAGCAGGCAGATTCTATGAGCATAAAACCGTTTACCTGTAATAGAAACAGGAAGCACACCTAAGAACTCGAAGGGGTCATTCATGCCAACAAAATTTTCATTGTGGCAAGCACATTACTTTCTCCAAAACATGTAATGCAGCTTGAAGTAGGCAAAATTATATGAAAATAAATCATTTTCAAACCTTCAACTAGAAATGTAACGTCAGATAATGTAACGTTGTTTACATATTGCTCCCCTAAATAGACCTGCAGAAAAGAATTATCATCATCATAGTTATTCAAAGAAAACCCTCATGCATGAAACAAAATGCATAGAAGTTGGAGCTACCACAACCCAGCATTCATGCAGGAGACGCACATGCACCACAGGAGTAGGCACATTTTTCTTTTTCTTTTTTCTTTTTTCTTTTTTTTTTTTTGACTTGCTGGAATCTCCTAAATGACACTACATACCCAAAACAGATTGTCAATCTAATTTAATAAAGTGTCCAACCATTTTAGAAACTCAGAATAAAGACAAGCAGAAGAAAACTACATACCAAAATACCAAACTTTTATTAATTTCAACTCATTTATAAAATGTTAGGCTGGTGCCTGGTAAGTCCTTAAAAAAATTCCCGCAGTGCATTCTTATAAGAATTTTACTAATATTATGATGCGAAAGGAGTACTAGCACAGCATTAAAGTACCGAAAGCATTTTAAAGAGAGTAGTGGAATCATTGATTCAGTTAGGGCATGTTTGATAGTCTGTAATAGGCACTGCAATGTAATAGTTATTCATATAGTTTAGCTATTTTTTAGTTTGGTTGTGTTTTTATTACAGGAAATAGTCATTCCTTATGAATAGATATTTTTTAAAATGAGAAATAACTATTCCTCTCTAAAATGGTTGTAATAGTTACTCTTTAGTAAGTGTAATAATTTCTAAAATTAATATATTTCTAAATAAACAAATTTTTCATATTCTCGTAACAATTATAAAAATTAAAAAAAATTAAAAATAAACATAAAAAATAACTCATCTCTCTCTCAAATTTAAAAAATATTATTTTAAAGAAATATAATTGCATGAGTAAGATATTTCTTAAAATAAATCTTAAGTTTTATTCTAATATTACAACTCAACCAAACTTTTGAATAAGTTTAGTAATTCTATTTTCAAAATCACAAGAGCAATTTCTCCTTTTTTTTAATTCATTTTCATTTTTGTTATGGTAATGCAATGCAAGAGGTCTCAAAAATCAGGTTGTTTACATATTTTATTCCCAATAATAAAGATTACAATTCTTGTCGTAATCCTCATTCAGTATACCAAATTGCCCTTAGAATGAAATAATCCCTAACACTGCGTTAACAATAAGCACACCGCTTAATTAGGGCNTTTTTTTAATTCATTTTCATTTTTGTTATGGTAATGCAATGCAAGAGGTCTCAAAAATCAGGTTGTTTACATATTTTATTCCCAATAATAAAGATTACAATTCTTGTCGTAATCCTCATTCAGTATACCAAATTGCCCTTAGAATGAAATAATCCCTAACACTGCGTTAACAATAAGCACACCGCTTAATTAGGGCTTAGTTTAGTTCTGTTGAGTTGAGATTGTAAGCAAACAACCTATTGTCCAACAGTTGAAAAACCCTAAATTTAAGAGGATGCACCAATTAGATCTAACATATCACTAACCAAACCCATAGAAATTTGCATTTATAACTCTTCTCTAACCATGTTAGCCCTATATCAAGTTTTAGCCACATAGATACAATTTATCTTATGATAGAAAGCATGAAGAAAACAAGATTTAAAAAAGGAAACCTACCTGTGGTGTTGGAGATGGGGGAGCTGCATCAACAGGAGAAAGAGCCATGGCTTTATTGGACAACCTGTATAGAGCCACAGCACCATCAAGTTGCTGCTTAGGGCTAGAAGAACTAAGAAGCCCAAGGAGCAACTCCAACCCTGCAAGAATGTGTTGTATTAGCAACTTTAGAACAGCATCAACACAATTAATAAAGGAATTTCTGTGCAAGGAAAAAACGGATTAAAATAGATAGAGGAGATTACTGAGGGTTTGACATGCCATTGTTATCAATAAATATGGTTCTCTGGTCATCTGGGGAACAAAGATGGGCAAGAGCCAAAGCAACTCGTCTTTGGACAGCCTTCTCTGCTACACGCATAAGATATAACAGATGGTTCAAGACCTACATTGAGAAAATTAAGGGATTAAAATCTCGAACATATTGATCATAGATATTTACGGATGCATAAGAACAAAAAATTACAATCATGCCTGGCATTGCAAAAGACAACAACAGATTGAAAGTAACAATATAAGAAGACACTAACCCGTCCATGAATCTTCTCCTCTAATCTTTTCAATGTCTTGGCTACACAATCTTTTGTTGCCTGCAAGTAAATTTATCAACTCTATTTCGTTAAGATATGCCCCAGCCCCAAAAAAATAAAACAGCAATATACCCAGATTCATCATGATTAACAAGAAATCGTGTTATGTTCTTGTCTGCAATATGGCATCAGCAGCACAAGAAATTTAGAGAAAACGTAATAAACACAGCTAATTTTAGTAAACTGAATTGAAGCAAAAACATACTTGAACTATAAACTCTCCATCCTGCAGCTTCTGAACGCCTCCCACCCTAATAAAATCAGACACATTATCCTACAGGAGAAATGAATAAACACAATAAATATTACAATGGTTTTAAATAACATGTTGAAGCAATTCAAGGTATTGAGCCACAATAATTATAAAGATTCGTAGGTTATAACAAACCTCATTGTCTGCTAGGCCATAGAGAGCGAATGCAGCATTATGTTGCAAAGACCCATTTTTGGAATCCAGAAGCTTCAGTAATGGCACCAAACCACCATTATGAGCAATACCAGCTTGGTTGTGTGTGTCCTGAAAGTAGAGATTCTTTTCAATCCAAAAAATTCATTTAGCAATAAGTATGCAACAAGTGTTATACAAGTGAGATATTGCAGAAAACAAGCATTAGGCAACCATGTTCCAAATTAGTAGTCTTGCTCAGTGTCACATGTATTTCAATTTTTTTTTTTTTTAATTTCAAGACACCATAGCCTGAGAAAGACTTGAACTTATTTACGGCCATGAAAAGAATTTTTCGCTAACATGCAGAGAACTTCAGTAGGAGGAAGAACACAATAAATAGAAAGCGATAGAAAACATAAACAAGCAAACATTCATTCCCTCATTTGATCAAAGTGGAGGGTGAGGTTGTGGATTCGAAACCCACTGGGTGCATGTGACTTACCAATTAAAATATTGAACAAATAAACAAGCAAATATTCCAATAATTTTAGAAACCTGAAGAACTTGTAACTGTAGGAGATAGTAGAATAATTTCCCTATGATGATCAGTTTAAGAATGACTTCATCTGCTCAAACATATAATCTTCCAATGAAATTAAAATTTTCCCAAAACATGATAATCCACCAAATATGGTCAAGTAAATGCACAAATCCAAAAGTAACTTCTAGGAAAAAAAGAAATCATCCACTGCACAAATGCAATGGCCACTTATAATCAGGAAGTAGCATCTATGATTTGTGATTTAATGAAAGTAAACAAACTTAGACAAATGATAACCTGTGCCAACCTCCCCAATGCAAAGGCTGACATTTCTCTAAGCTGAACATCAGAAGATTGAAGCATCTCAATCAAAGGTTTGACAGCACCCCTCTGTACAATGTGAACCTGCAGAATTCACACTTTTTCAATATAAAAGAGGAAAGGGAGGGGGGGGGGGGGGGGGGGGGGAGTTATAAAAAATTATAACCATTGAAACTTCATCTCAGAAGATTTAGAGGAAAAGGTAAAATAATAAGCCAAATTAATCATCATGCAAAGCTGATTCACTGCTTATTAACTAAGCATACAGGTGACAAACATTTGGAGTTATAAACAACCATCACGACCTGAAAAAGTCATTAGCAAATCATTCCGTCTAATTTCCACTGTCTTCTTGGCAACAAAACAAAGGAGAAGCTTTTTTTACTCTAGAAATGAATAATAAAGTAAAAAGGCAAATATATTGTCCACCTTGCAATCAGAATCAGTTGCAGCAAATTGTCCAAGTAACAAGGCTGCCTCCCTTTGACTCTCAGAACATAACGAACTGTCATACAATATAAAAACTTAGAAGTTGCAAAACAAAATGACTATCCTTTTAACTTATAATTTGTTTCTGTTGAAAAAGATACCCATAACTAATGACAAGAATTCAAGATTGCAACACACCTAAGTAATCCAATAACGGGTTGCAGAGCTCCAGCCTGAAGAACTTCTTTCTTTATGTTTGGAGATGAGTGCACCAGATTTCCGATCACACCAACCTGCAACCCATGAAAAAGATCTCAATGCTGCAGAAAATGTGAAGTGCAAACACCAAATTCCACACAACTGTAGTTTATAATATAAATTGCATCCTCAAAAGAACCTACCGCTTCATAATGTATAGCAGTATCTTCAGATCGAAGCATTAGAATGAGGGTAGGAAGTGCATTGCATTCAACAATCTGCAAAGTCATGATGCTATATGGTTTAATGATGTTCAACTTCAGATATCCAATTTTTTAATGAAAGAAAGGTCTAACCTGATTCTTGTTTTCATCATTTTTAAAAGCCAGGGTTCGCAGCGCCCCAGCGGCAGCTCTTTGCACCTTTGTATCAGTGAATTCAAGCAAGTCAACAAGAGGTGGAATTCCACCTTCCATCCTGTATATATATATATATATATATCCACTCCATATGGTCATTAAAATAATAACAATAATAAGAATGATGATGCTGAATACAAAGCTGTAGCACAAAGAGAAGCAAACCTGACACGGGTTTTAATGCTGCTATTTTCATGAGCAAGGTTGGTGATAGCATCAGCAGCTCGACGAATAACACTATTCACAGCACGAGAACTAGAACCCTCCTTGTGCCTCTTTAACAGATCCACAAGATGTGACAATGCACCAGTGTCAACTATGAGTTGTTGATGCTCAGGCTGGTAACAGAAAACATGAAAAATATAATTAGACTACAGGTTAAGTGCCGGTTTTTTAAGGCTGAAAACACATTAAAATTTAAAAAGTCACACAAGAGCTGACAATGTGACCATTATTAAGAGAAGCTCATGATATACCACAAAACAGAAACATGGCTGAGACAACACACAACAAGGCATCATCAACTTCAATCAATACAAATGGCAAAATGTAACCCACCCAAGGGAGAGCATCTACCCTACCAAAACAGCACAATAAGTACAGTAACATAGTTTCTCACTGAATAGCACACTTTTAACATTTTCTACAGTCATTATTCATAAATGCTTCATGTGCCAATAAAGCTAAACTGAAATAAACCCAGTGTTAATACTGAAAACAGTTTCCATCGACAAATAACCAACAGTCTCCTACAGTGGATAGAAAATGCTTAAATCACACTTAGTTAATTCAAAAAAAAAAAAACCAATCCAAGAATTTTATCAGGTCTGAAAACTACTTAGAGGGGCACCACAAAGAACAATTAAACACTTGAATCACAGCAACATTGTTACTGATAAGAATATATCAGACATTTTACTGATAAGAATAAATCAGGTCCGAAAACGTACAGCATAAAGCATGAGAGAGAGAGAGAGTGTGTTTTAAAGCACCTGGTCTTATAAACTTCAAGAAAACCACGAAAGGGATATATGGGCTTCCTTCCATACAGATTTTACAAAGTGGTTATTTCAGTTTAGCTGTAACAAGGGTACAAAGTTTTGGCTAGACAACCTGCTACCTTCTCTTTTCAGTGACTTTGAACACTTGCATATCAATTAAAAAGAATTTTGTTTCTATTTTATTAAGGTTACTGCTAATGATTGATGTTCTCTTTCTTTTCTCCACCATGACTTTGGGGCCTTGAAGGTTCCGTCTTGTTTGTTAATAGCAATTATAACAAAAAATAAAATATAGTGCAACTTTTCTTTCGATTTTATTCTACTTTCTTTTTTTCCTTTTCAAATAGGAGGCAAAAGAGTGATCACAAACTAAAATATCTAATGAGATCTACATAAATTCCAAAAAAAAAAAAAGAGTACAAATCAACATTGAAAACCAACATATTTGGACACATCATAGATTGATTATCGTGTCTAAACGAATATTACACAAAATATAGCTAAATCTTTGTTTACTAATAAATTAAGAAAATGCTTTGACATCTAATAAGGTTGAATGGAAGTTTCAGAAGTGCAGTTGAACCTTTCTGTTTTGGGCCTCAGTACAGTGGTACTCTTGCAGTGTTTGCTAATTCGCACTCTTTTGCATGTAATTCTTTGGTTACAAATCTTTAGGCTATCTTGCGTTTTGTATTGATTATGAAGTATCTACTAGAACAAAATCTTTTACTTGTAAAAAAATACGAACAAAAGTTGGAGCAACCACCAAAAGTAATGTCTTAGGATCACCAGCAAAAATTTCTACCGTGCAGTGTGCCAGTGACCTCCATTTGAAAAATGCAGCATTCAAGATTTAGAACATATTCTTTTATATAAAGAAATACCTAAATGAAACTAAATGCAAACACTTCCCAGGGAATTTCCAAACAACGCCCCTTTCTATATTTGAACTGTCACAAATGCTTGCCACTTTTAACACTCTTGCTCCATTAAATTTGTCTTCCATGTATCCTTTCATATCATTCTTACAAAATTCGAACATCAAAAATCTTACTTATGGCGCAAACAAATAGCTAGCATGTGCAAGCTATGAAGTAAGAAGAGCCGTGCTAACGAACCAATTTAAGCAGCAACAACAACAACCAAGCTTTAGTCCCAAAATTTTCAGGTTGGCTATGGATCCTCAACAGACTAGTCAGGGTCAGTCACACATTCTTTTCCATCACACACCAACACATTATTTGTAGCGGAACCATTCATAATAGTCACTAAATTTATTTACCCTAGCTGTCAACTTACCCTAACTAACTGATTTATTGCTATAATAAATTTCCAACAATCATTCATTATATTCTTCATCTGTTAGTAACTATACAGTAATATTAGTTGCTTAAACACTAAAATTTCCAACCTTCACAACAAGCAATTAGCAACAACTTCAATTCACACCAAATCGAATAAATCAACACAAAATCAAGAGCGTATATACTTAAATTAAACGAAATTAAGTAACTGAAATTTTTTAATCTTCACAACAAGCAATTAGCAACAACTTCAATTCACACCAAACCGACATAATTGACCTAATTAAACAAAATTTAAGTAAAATCAAAGAAAAAACCAAGTTACCTTCACAGCAAGAAGCCCTAGCGCAAAAGCACTTCCTTTCTCGACTTCATGCTCATACGGCTTCGAACTCCGCTCACCTTCACTACAAGCCGGCGCTTGTAGATGCTTCACCAAAGCCGGTACTGCGCCGCCTTCAACAATCACGTTAACCACTTCCTCTGCACCACACACGCACACAAACAAAATCCAAAAATCTCCATAAATTCCAAAAATTCAAACCAAAAGAAACTGTTTCTACTCCTGAAGAAGATCAGAGAGAGTGAGATCGGGGGGAAAATTACCGTTTTTGGCGAGTTCGGCGAGGACGTGAGTGGCGCGTTTGGCGGCGGAGCGATCGGGCTCTCTCCAAGAGAAAGAGGAGTTGAGGACAGTGACCTGAGCAGCGACCTCGCAGAGTAGAGCTTGCCTGGCGTCGCCGGAGGGAGGGCCGGAGATCTCTCCTCCGATGCCTCCTCCGCCGCCGCCTCGCTCATCTTCTTCCTCTTCTTCGATGATTTCATCTTCTACTTCCAGTTTACGCTTTTGCCCCTTCCTCTCCGGGAAGTTGTGATCTTGATGATGATGATGTCTCAGATGATGAGGATGATTATTCTCCTCCATGCACTCTTTAACAAATAGGAGATGAAAAATTGCTCCCTCTCTCTCTCTCTCTCTCTCACAGAGGCACAGCACAGGTTTAGCTAAAGCATTAAAGCGAGAGCGAGAGGCTGATCCAAAATGGAAAAGTAAAAAAAAAAAAAAAAAAAAAAAAAAAAAGAAGGAGATTTGAAAAGGCACACGCAGTAAAAAAAAAAAAAAAAAAAAAAAAAAAAAAGAAGGAGATTTGAATAGGCACACGCAGTTTCTCAACCAACAAAAAAAAACAAGGAATGCGCACACGGAGATTGGAGGGTATTTTCGGAATTTAAGGACTAAATGCCTGTTTGGGTTTCGTTTATTTTGTTAAAATTAAAAATTTATTTCTAAAAGTACTATAGATAAATGTGGAAGTTTACTGAAATAATATAGTAGGGTCTATAAATAGTACCAAAAAATACAATATAGCTCATAAATAATAGCAAAAATAAAATAAATAGTGAAATAATTTTCATTTTTATTGGTTTCCAAACGAACGCTAAGAAGAAGTCAGAATGCTTGGCTCTTTTCTTTTTGACTAAAGTGAACTTTTTGAAACTTAGGACTGTTTAGTAACGTTATTCTACTAATGTTGTTTGTATTTTTTTTAAAATATGTGTGAGTAAAAAAATATGTGAAAATATGTGTAATATTGTTTAAAAATTGAAAAGTGTTATTTAAACTACCATATCAAACGACCCTAGAAATTAGAATTTAGGTTTTTTTTTCTCAAAAAAAAAATTGGTTATTTTTTTATTTTAATTATTTTTGAAGATTCTGTTTTAACAATTTATTGTTGATTTGTTTTTATATTTATATTGACCTTTTATGTTTAAAAATTTGTTAAAGTTTTTATCTAAATCAATATAGAAACTCTCTAACTTAAAAAATTTATTTCTAAAAGTACTATAGATAAAGGTAAAAGTTTACTGAAATAATATAGTAGGGTCCATAAATAATACCAAAAAATGCAGTATAGCTCATAAATAGTAGCAAAAATAAAATGAATAGTGAAATAATTTTCATTTTTATTGGTTTCCAAACGAAGGCTAAGAAGAAGTCAGAATGCTTGGCTCTTTTCTTTTTGACTAAAGTGAACTTTTTGAAACTTAGGGCTGTTTAGTAACGTTATTCTACTAATGTTGTTTGTATTTTTTTAAAATATGTGTGTGTGAAAAAATATGTGAAAATATGTGTAATGTTGTTTAAAAACTGAAAAGTGTTATTTAAACTGTCATATCAAACGACCCTAGAAATTAGAATTTAGGTTTTTTTTTTTCAAAAAAAAAATTGGTTATTTTTTTATTTTAATTATTTTTGAAGATTCTATTTTAACAATTTATTTTTGATTTGTTTTTATATTTATATTGAACTTTTATGTTTAAAAATTTGTTAAAGTTTTTATCCAAATCAATATAGAATCTCTCTAACTTATTACCTAATAATTTATAAAACCATCAAATTTTTCTTAACTTAAATTAGTTTAGAAACTCTCTAACTTATTACATGATGACTTATAAAACTATCAAATTTCTATAAACCATTTTGACTCGATGAATGTTCATTTTTAAACTGTTAAAATGAAAATTTTGAAATATAGAAAGATAAACAAAAAAACTAAGTCAAATATGAATAAGGTTCAAATTAAAACTTTGATACATAAAGGTTCAAATCAGTTTAGAAACTCTCTAATTTTATACCTGATAATTTATAAAACCATCAAATTTCTCTAAACCTAAATTAGTTTAATTCTCTAACTTATTACATGATGATTTATAAACTATTTTGACCCGATGAATGTTCATTTTCAAACTGCCAAAATGAAAATTTTAAAATATAGAAAGACCAAAAAAAAAAAAAATCAAACATGAATAAGGTTCAAATTAAAACTTTGATACATAAAAGTTCAAATCTGTCTAGAAACTCTCTAACTTATTATCTGATAATTTATAAAAGCATCAAATTTTTTTATACCTAAATCAATTTAACTCTCTAACTTATTAGATGATGATTTGTAAAACCATCAAATTTCTCTAAACCATTTTGACCCGATAAATTTTCATTTTCAAACTATCAAAATGAAAATTTTGAAATATAGAAAGATAAACAAAAAACTAAATCAAGCATGAATACAGATCAAACTAAAAACTTTGATTCATAAAGAATCGAAACGAAAATAATCCAAACTTGAAGAGAACTTTTAAGTGTTAAAATGAAAATGAGAACCAAAAAATAATATTTTAATTTTCCTTTCTTTTCTTTTCTTTTTTTCTCTTTTTCTTTTTCTTTTTCTTTTTCTTTTTTCTTTTGCGGTGAAACGTGTCGGGTGTAAACCGGCCACACTATTTTTTTTCCGGGTTTGAAACACTGCGCAGTGCGCACCGATCCCTTATTTGATGAATGGGCTAACGTGCGCTCCTATCGGAAAGTGCGGAAATGGAGTAGAATGAGCTAACGTGCGCATGCTTGGTGAGTGGGTGTGGGACCTTGGGAGGGGTCTAGGCCTGGGTCCACTTCGCTGCACGTTTGCTTTGGTTTGGGTTAGAGTAACTATAGGCCCATCTTTGTGGCCCACGATAATGTATAATCGTGCCGACAAGTAGGAAATTAGATTGATTTGGATGGGTTCCGGTCGGGTTATTTGAACAACCCATTTTTTGTCGAATAATAATTGGTCCATGTCATGGATACAAATTTTTTTTTTTCCAAATTGTAATTAGAGAAATATCACTTTTATCTAAGTTCATATTAAAATAATTTTTGTTATCAAAATTAGATTGTTTGTGTAAAATAATTTAATGGGTCATATAGATATATACTTTAGTAGAACAGACTATGCACTTGTTGAATTTTGCTCTCTATTAGCTTTACAAACTTACTATCCTGATCTCTCCACCTTTTGGAAGAAATTCAAGTATATTCCATGCTTCAAATTCCAGGCACTATTAATGGTGTCCCTAAAGAGAGATCGTCTATTTGAGAGAGTACTCACAAAAACTATAAACATGTTCTTTTTTCTCTAGTCTAGCATAATTTGACTGTTATAGGAGTATTTAAATACAAGTAGATATAAACCTACTGTTAGAATAGTGACCCCTAAAAACACTCAACTATTCAACTTAAATCACTCCACTAATAATCTTTTTTTTTTAGGCTACTCCACTAATAATCTTGACAACTTATCAAGGATCAGTTTAAATTTGAACTCATCAAAATTTAAGTCCACTTATTAGACAACCCACGTGGATGATATATGGCCATAGGTTATGGGTTGGGTCAAATCCGACCCCCATTACTTACCGTCTAAAGTTTTGTAGTTTTGAATCTTCACTAAAACAAACATTTTAGCATGGATTTGATCAACTTTAAAATGAGATTTCCTCCCTTGCGCAATTGCGGTAAGTTGTGACAATTATTATTAAAAAAAAAAAATGGTTGGTAATTTATTTGGAAATTTTGTTGACTTTGGAATATTTAGGTGACTAATTGTGGGCACAAAGCTCATCAATCAGCAACAACCAACCCAACTAGCAGACTCATGCACGTGACGTGAAGACATGAGGACGTGATTTTACACGAATTGTGTTTATAAGGTCCTTCCAAAATCACATGCGTAAGGTAAGGTGCACACATTATTTGATTGGAAAAGAAATCTGGGCCCGCACTGTTTTTTGATTTTTTGACAATATGAATAAAATATGCATTAGAATAGAGAATGCAGGTCCGCTACTGTCAATGTCTGGAAGTAATAAAGATGTTATCGTTATGCAAGCCAGCCATTAGGACTAGAGAATCCTATGAAGCAAGATTTTAAAATTAGGGTATATATGCATGGGCCAGTCAAGAAGTTCAGCCCTATACATATTGAATAGTGTCACAGTAACATCACACTTGCATTTCGTTGGGCTTCTAAGTAGAATGTACTTCAGTTTAGGTCCATAATAGGATTTTTTGGTAACAGATTATGAGTCATCGTCTATTATTTTCATATGAATACACCAGTTTTTCTTCATTATTTACACTACTCAAAGTTGAAACAAAAGTTGTGTCCACAACTGTTCTCGCTATCACTTCTTTTATCTCTGTATTACGTCACTTCTTTTATCTTTGTATTACAGAAGGTCCAAGTAGAGTGAATGTGGCAACTCAATGTGCAATTTCCAGGAAGGATCTTCAAGAAATGCTTTTGTTTTTTAGCTCATCAATTTTTGTGTGCTCAGTGAGCTCACAATAATGTTTATTAATTACTCTTGTGACTTGTACGTGATGTGAAGCATTAACCTTAAAAGGCTACCTCTATTTTTGTTTTGCTGAATCTTAAAAGGCCACCATTGATTGTTTCTTAACCTTAAAAACTGATTTCCTAATTACTTTTTATAGATTGCTCTATAGTGATCTCACTTCGATGGATACATTTTTTGTTTTGGTGCAACTGTTCACCGAGATGCTTTGAACGAGTGAATTAGTATGTGACTTACGAACATTCTGCCTTTTGCAATGAGTGTCGTAACAAATTGAACACAAATGAAAAGCGTTTTGTGCTTGAAGATTGTTTTCAGTTTTATGGTCTAATAATATTAATATCCGGGGTTGACAAATGTCATAAGTCCATAACCAATATGGCAAATTGTCTCATGAGTCATGACTGTTTCATCAAAAAAAAAAAAATTTGTCTCATGACTGTAGCTTTTCTCTAGTACATGAATAAATCTCGGAGATGTTTAACAAGTCCAACACTTAAAGAATATGCTTATGTTGAACTTGTAAGCAAGCATCACAATCCTCCCACTCGTCTCCTCATGTTTTAAGCCTATTTAGACCTCCTCCAGTCAGCTGTTTTATGTTGAAAGGTTTTTCATTTTTCACTTCCTTCTCTTCTTTCTGATCTCTTTTCCCTTTGGCCAAACATCTAGTTAAATGAATGTCATCTGCTCTATGGCAATTGCCAATCAAGGTAGGGCAGCGTTTTAAACTAGCCTTGATTCACTGATAATATTTGTGATTCTCATGAGCAATTTCACCCATGAATTCATTCTGCACTTAAAATAAATAAAGAACATAGCTAGCCTTCCTTTCTTAGACTAAATGTGCATGTCTATTTTTTGACAAATTCAACTGGAATGGCCAGGTCGCAAGATTTGGAAATCACACACACACACCCCTAATGAGCTCTTTTATTGCCTCTACTAGGTTTCTTAGTTGTTGTTTGTTCAATCGCTACGATTCTTAGCTGCTCTTAATGTTGCCCTTGTCAGCACCTACAACTTTTCAGTATCTAGATTCTAGCATCCATTGATTTAGTCTAAAAACATATAATCTTTTGCCTTAAGAAATAAATCGTTTCCACAAACAATTAACACTAGCTGATGACATAGTTGAGTATGTGGTAGACCAACCATATGAACACACTTGCCTATAGGGATGGAACCAGGACTTAGAGTTAGGGGGACGATTTTATTGTTAGCTAGCTGCATGTGGTGGTTTCAACTTTTGGCTCTACTATTTAGCCGGCAAAGATTTTCTTTTATTATTATTATTATTATTATTATTTTTTTTGGTTTGTAAAGCGTGTCTTTTGTTGATAAGGACAAAATTATTTTGTTTAAAGTTTTTAAAGGGCTAAGTTGTTTGTATTTTGTAAAATTGGTTGATTAGTCTCAATTTCCTTTTTTAGCTTTACTATCACCTATCGGTAATTTTTTTTATTGGGCTAATATTTTGGCCTTGTGTGTGTGTATATATATTTTAGATCTATAAAAAAATTTTATGGCCTTTCAAAGAAGAAAAATACTAGATCTACAAACTTTTTTACAAATTGTTGTTATTATTAGTGATTATTAGTAAGTTAAAAAGTGATGTATATGGTGGACCCAAATACAAATCATCAGTAAAAATTTGCTATCTCAATAGTTTGTAAAAATATTGTAAAAAAGTTTGTAGTTGTGACATTGCTCTTATAATAATCAATAGGAGGACAAAATGTAATTTTATTGAACGAAGTTGCTAAAATTAGTTTCTCAAAAAAAAATAAAAAAAAAAGCTAAAATTAGTACCTAAATATATAATTATATAGTTATATATTCTTTTTCTTTTTGAAATTACGGGGCTATTGCCCCCTAGTCCATGAATGGCTCTGCCTGTCACTAGTATAAATCTAGCCTAAAAGCTCCGATGCTCAACTCAGAAAGGTTTGCAATTAAGGAAAATTAAGTGTGGAAAAGATCTCGTAACTGTTCTTAGATGAAATTAACTCTTAAATAGGCTTGTTTATGGGCTGTTTCGCTTATTTTTAGCCATTATCTATTGTAGTTTAATAGGCTTTAAATAAGGAGCGTAACCACCCCATAGTGTGTGTGACTGTGGACATGTAACTATAGATTTTTCATTTTTCATGGGTAGCAAATGTCTTATTGGATATGGTGATTAGGTCTTAGTGCTTGTTCATGAGAGCACTCGTATTAGTGCTTGTATATATAATTAAAAAATAAAAAAATAAAAAAATAAAAAGAAGATCACATTTTAGCTAATTAAGCCTAAAATTCACCCACATCAAGCCATGTAAAGTTGTATAAAAATACATGGTAGCTATAGTAACCATGTAAATTTTCACGAGCACTATTATTCATTTTGCATTTAATGTTTTACTCTTTCTTTACGTATTCCAAGAATGAAGGAAGAGAGTCTGTGATAGTTGTTGTGTGTGAAAAAATAAAAATGATTAATTTTTTTATATTTTAATAAAATATAATGTAAAATAGATAATCTAATGATAGGTGTTTTGAAAAGTGAGTATGTAAAGTTATAAAAAAAAAAAAAAGTTGATTTTTATGCTAAAATAAAATAGACATAAATTTTTGCACATGCTAATGCGAATATCCCCAAGATACTTGAGCTGCCCTGAGCTTAGGTTGATCATGGTTGGGCCTTTACTCATATTCCTTTTTTTTCTTTTTTTTTCTTCATTTTCCTCTATTTTGAATATGTAGAAGTGTAGATAGCAGGACAGAAGGAGAAGAGGTTTAAACCACAAACATGAGGTACCATAAATAATATCACTATTATTAGCTTATCATTTGAATTCTTCATGTTGTCTTTCTAATTATGGTATGTTATTATTTTTTGTATAAACGAATATCACCCTAAAATGTTTTGTTTATGCTTGTTTAGATTGGCTTCATAGTGTTCTTTTTAAAAAAGAAAAAAAAAATGGCATTATAGAATACCCTCTATACAATTATCCTCCATTAAATTAGACTATAAATATTCTTTATGTATCATCTAAGTAAAGTGATAAAACCTTCTTAAAAATAAGTACAGTGATAAAAAAAAAAAAAAAAAATTGGATTGAAGATTTGAAACTCACACCATTCTAACATAACAATCACTCCAATAAATGTTGTGATTCAAAGCTAAATAACTAAAAAGAATGAAAAAAAAAAGTAGACAAAAGCCTAATAAATATAACGCACATTTCGTTTCAGCGATAATATTTTCTAGAAAATGAGTTATTTTCCAAAAAAACATTTTCTATAAAAGTATCTCGTTCAAAACTAATTATCATAAATTTCCTCATTTAGCTTTTTGTGGGATAAAATTGTTTTAAAAAAATAGTGGAAAATTTTTTTTAGAAATAAATAATATTTTTTATGTTGACTAAAGATAGTTTTCATTTAACTCATTTTTTTGATGCTACCAAACAATGGAAACTACAGAAAATTTTTACACAAAGTTTTCTATTGAAACAAACAAAGCTTTATTCAAAATCACTTAGACACTTACAAATATTTATAATTTAAATAGCTATAAATAAAAGATGTCGTAGAATTGTAAGTCTAGCTCGACATTTCCTAAATCTTTTGATTATATTGTGTGGATGGAGGAGATTCCTCTTAAGTTTTCTTTTGTTCTTCAGGTTGATATAGCCGGCCTTCTTTAATAAAGTTCTTAGTATTTCTTCTCTCCAAAAAAAAAAGTCTAATTTAAAAAATGTCTTTGATCTTATCATGACAAATGCTTAGAAGTTGTCAATTAAAAAACTTCAAAAATATTAATCTTATATTTTAATAGTGTATTACAACATATCATTTATTCATTTATTCAAGGAGGTAAATATAAACCTCATTAATCAATAATACGGTAAAGGACAAAATTGAGCTCCAAACAAATTATAATTTGGGGCTATCTCTTTTAACCCATTAGAGCATTCACATCAAGTTTCTAAAATATATATATATATATATATATACTTTATACAGTAAAAAGTTATTTATTTTATCAACTCACTTTACAATATATACATTTTTTTACACTCTAAAAAATATATTTCTCTCTCTTCTAACCAACAACAAAATATGATATTTTCCTATATTTAAGAACCTACAATTTATAGTTACTAAAGCCCCGTTTGATACACGAGTTCAAACACATGTTTTCAGTTTTTAAACATTACGCGTAGTCCTACGCTTTTTCACCCACACGTATTTAAAAAAAAAAAAAAAAAAACTAAAACTGAAAACTGTTATTTAAACACATATACCAAACGGACCCTAAATTTTTTTAGCAATAGTCACCTGGGTAAATGTGGTTTTGGAGGGTGAGTGGATCTAAAATAATAATTGGGGAATTTTAAGCCGTCTCGATACTAAGCCCTTAGTTGGCAAAACTATTTATGGGTATTAATCTTCCCTCAAAATATATATATTTATATGTGTGTATTAATCTAACAAGACAAAACTAAATATATTTTTTTTTCCAGAAGGTAAATGAAGCCTTTCACATCTCCAGATTTACAACAGAGAGAGAACTGAAAAAACCTTTAAACCAACTAACAGCGGCCCACCAAATAAGAAGAGAGCAACGGCTCCATTTCCTTTACTTCACCTAACGCCCAACTGAAAAAACCATATAAAAAAACATTAAAATGTATAAATACCTACTACTACTTGACTTGGCCCTTGTTTTCCCGCGTCATCCCCACCACCCCTTATACCTTCCTCTTCCCTAACTCCACATTCCCTCTCTCTCTCTCTCTCTCTCTCTCTCTCCTCTCCTATTCCTTGCTTGCATGATCTACCAAAGTAGACCCATTCAATTTCAAACCCACCAAAAAAAAAACCCTAACTACTACAAGAAAAAAATTCAATAAACCAAACCAAACCAAATCTTCCCATTCTCACATGCCTATCTCTCAACCATGTCTTTCCTCTCCCTCCTTCTCCTCCTCCTCTTTTCCTTCCTCCCTCTCTCACTCTCTCAACAACAACCTCCACCCCCTAAAGGTAATAATAATAATCACATGTTTTCTTGATTTTTTAACGGAGACGTTCAAATTATCATAAATTGTAACTACTTTTTTTGTTTTTTGTTTTCAGGTGTTTTGATTAACTGTGGGGCCACCGAGAATTCGATAATTGACGATCGAGAATGGTTAGCGGACACCGGTTTCGTGTCCGGTGGGACCCCGAAAAACCTGAAGATCCCGGTCACCGTCCCTACACTCGCCACCGTCCGATCGTTTCCTCGCCACCTTCACACCAAATACTGTTTCGTCGTCGACGTTTTCCGCTCCGCGAAGTACGTAATCCGAACCACCTACTTCTACGGAGGAGTCAACGATGGGCAGGGCTCTCCGCCGGTGTTCGATCAGATGGTGGACGGGACTTTCTGGAACGTCGTGAACACCACCGTGGATTACGCGAACAACGCGGCGTCGTATTACGAGGGCGTCTTCGTTGCGCAGGGGAAGACTATGAGTTTGTGCATCGGTTCCAATAAGTATACGGATTCGGACCCGTTCATTTCGGCTTTGGAGTTTTTGATAGTTGGGAAATCGCTCTATAATACCACGGATTTTGGCAATTTTGGTCTCAGCTTGGTTGCAAGGAACAGTTTTGGATATTCTGGGCCAATTATTCGGTATGTGGAAGCCTTTAATTTGTGATTCATGTGCTTGTTTCTGTTTAAATTAGCATTTTTTATGAGATATCAGTTCTAGAATTTGTGTGTGTGTGTGGATTAATTCGATAGTTATAAGAGGAAAAGGAGGCGAAAATCAGGAAGTGTCAGTTGAACTACGAAACTTGTGATATAAGTTTTAGCACTATTTTTTTTTTTTTTTTTTTTATAGAAGTTCTAGCACTGTTGATATAGGAAGAAAGTAGAGGTTTTTTTTTTTGAAGTCAAGAAAAGGGGAGTTTGAACCCTTTGCGAAAACCAAGAAGTCAGGAAGTGATAGTTGAACTACGAGGTTCATGACATTAAGTCCTAGCACTCTTGATATAGGAAGAAAGTAGAGTTTTTTTAAGTCAGGAAAAGGAGAGTTTGAACCCTAGGCAAAAACCAGGAAGTCAGGAAGTGATAGTTGAACTACAAGGCTCATGACATAAGTCCTAGCACTATTGATATAGGAAGAAAGTAGAGTTTTTTTTAAAAATTATATAGAGTTTTAACTAAAAAGCTATTTTGCCATTTGAGTGTTTGGTAAATGAGAGTGAATAGTGTTTTAAAGTTCTAGATTTTATAAAGCATGAACATTGAAATGTAGAGCTTTTCATAAAGCACCCAATTTTAATGTTAATCTTAAAGTTGAAATCAATTTTAAGGAAGTCCCATTAAAGATATTTAGTAAAATTGTCAAACGTTTAGCAAATTCTGCTAAAACAACTTTAAGGCTCCTAAAATCAATTTGACACCTCTTCAAAAGGAGAACTAGAGAAGCAATTTGTATATGTCAAATAATAATTAAAAACGGTGAATTGTGGAGCTTTTCCCTAAAGGCCCCAAGTTTCAGCTTTAGCCTTAAGGCTGAAAAAAAAGAAGCTTTAAGGACATTTTAAACTCTTTAGTGAAATTGTCAAACTTTTGGTAATTTAAGCTAAAAGAGTGTTTACCACTTAAAGTACTTTTGAACCCCTCTTAAAGCAAAAATGGACAGGCCTAATATCTCTTCATTTAGCAGATAATTTGTTATGTCTGCAAAGAAGTGACAATTCAAAACTAGCAACTCATGAACTGGATATGGTGCTTATTTAACTTCTAGGTTGTCAGTTCATTTGTTCAGTTTTGCTTGCGTATTCTTTATCATCTTGTGCTTAAGTGTGATAATTTGGTATTGCCAGGTATCCTGATGATCAATTTAATCGGTTTTGGGAGCCATCAAGAGATAATGATTCTACAGTATCAGAAAACAGAAATATATCTGTTTCTGGTTTCTGGAACGTTCCTCCTCTAAAAGTATTCGAGGCAGCTCTGACAACTACCAAAGTACAACCCCTGGTGTTGAATTGGCCTCCAGCATCCCTTTCGAACTCAATGTACTACATTGCTCTTTACTTTGCAGACGACCGTAATTCAAGCTCAAGGGTGTTTAACATAAGCATAAATGATGTGCCATATTACCGTACTTTGAATGTCACTCCAGCAGGTGCTTGTGTCTTTGCAACCCGGTGGCCTCTTCGTGGTCCTACAAAGATAACTTTGACCCCTGCTGTGGGTTCAGACATTGGTCCTCTGATAAATGCTGGAGAGATTTTTGAAGTGCTAGATCTTGGGGGAAGAACTGCTACTCGAGATGGTATGTTTACTTCCAAATAGCATCTTTTATAAAGGCAATGAAACTGGATTAATTTCTAGTCAGTGGTCAGGTTATTTCATTGATGAGCCCAGCTAAAACATACATGGCCAAACAAAGATATAGGAAAGTGTGTTTTGTAATTGGTGTTAAAAAAAAAGTGGGAAAAATAGTTTAATCATATTCTCTGCATTACACTGGATGGCATTTTTTTAGTTATGCCTAAGCCATTGGCTGTGGCTCACCTAAGCAGTGTCCTGTCAAGTTAGTGGTACAGAAAATTAATCTGGCCTAAATAACAGTTTCCTTTGAGACAAGTGAAATGTGTTTGACCATAAGGTGCTTGGTTGATTCCTCTCTCACAACACAACCTCTTTAAACATTGTTCAGTACACTTCATATGAGGTTTTTCAATTACATGATTTTTTAAAGGGGGAACTGTATTTCTTTTCACAGTTATTGGTTTGTCAAGAGTAAAAGATAGTCTCAAGAATCCTCCACTTGTTTGGAATGGTGATCCTTGCATGCCCCGCCAGTACTCTTGGAGTGGCATTACTTGCTCTTATGGTCCCCGGATCCGTGTGATCTCCTTGTAAGCGAGACTTGACTTGCTGTCTCACAATAATTTGTATAGTTTCTTTTGCATTCCTTAAAAGGCTTACCATTTCCAGTTGTCTCCAGAAACCTGACAAGCATGGGCCTCTCAGGATCACTGTCTCCTAGCATTGTCAATATGACGGCATTGACTAACATGTAGGTTTTCAGTTATAAATTTTTTGATTAATGAAATTGAGAGGTATGGATTTGATGATTGACGATTTAATGCTATTAACAGATGGCTTGGGAATAACAGTTTGACCGGACCTATTCCTGATCTCAGTTCATTGAAGATGCTAGAGACATTGTAAGTTGTGAGGGTTTGGGTTATTTTTTATTTTTTATTTAATCTCTGCCTATTGTCATTTGTGATTGAGCTCATAATTGCATATAAAATTATTGCCACTTGAGCCTCATTCTCAGTTCATTGAAGAAATTCATTTTCCTCTGTCCATTGCTTATGTTATAACTATTCCATTGTTTGGATTGTATTATCTGAATGCTTAGAACCTGAGACCTTTTCATGTGATTATTTATTTAGAAATTTTGTTTCTTTTCTTTAATTCAATACTATTTTCCTTTAAGGCATTTGGAAGGCAATCAGTTTAGTGGTTCTATTCCCTCATCACTTGGGGACATTAAAGGCTTGCGTGAACTGTAAGTTTTATTCTGCCATATTTTTTGCTTTTCCCTCTCCTAATCAGTGCATGCATGATAGTTTTTGTTGATTTACTGTATATTTCATAGTACCTTCAATACTTCTCTTATGTGATGGATGTAGTTCCATCCAAATCATGTTAAAACAGTATACTTATAATTGTTCTGCTCCTACTTATCAAAGTTATGAACTTATAATCACCATTACAAGTCCTAGGAAGTACTGTGATAAAAATTTCTAGGAGAACTAACTTTGATCAGATTGAGTATCACTTATCAACAACATCAACATCAATATCTTTAAACTCTTTTTTTTTTTCTTTGCAATGATATGAGAGAGATTTATTATCTACTGGCATATCTTATTCCTGCTTTTTTTGGGGGGGGAAGGGGCGGGGGTGGGGTGGGCTTGGGGGATAATAAATTACAAGATTAGGAACGAATCTATCATTAAGTTAGTTTTGGTTTGATATAAGGATGGTGAACTATTCTAATTCTCATTTTCTTTGGTACTTTGACCTATATCTAATTAAACTGAACAAAGCCTTCACTCCAATTAATTTGGATCAGCTCTGTCTATCTTCCATTAACCCAACTATCCATGATCTATATATCAATTTGCTCTAAAGTATACTGTAATCTTACAACTCAACTATACACAAGTCAACAAGACTTAAGTCTCAACTAATTGGGATCAGCTATATAAATCCTTCTTCTTCTTTTTCTGATTAATTGGAGCTCGTATTAAAGTTGGTATTGTTTTTTGCATCTTTACTGATCATATTGTTTCTAACTGCTTCTACCCACATCATTCCCACACCTCTTTTTATGTTCTTTAGTTTCTTAAAGAGAGAGAGAGAGGACTTTGAAAGCACAATCTTGGTGATCCTTTGGGCCCATCGTAGCCCTAACAGGCCCAAGCCCATATAGATCACACTTTTTACTCGATAGGAACTCATACTTTGTATTTCCTTTTTGATGCCTTCCACCATGATACATCTAACAGCACACTGAAGAAATCTCCTAACAATGTCAGTGTCAGATTCATCTATTTCCTCTGAGGCTTCAAGGGGCAGTATAGACAACAATTAGAAGCATTGTATATTTGTTAGTGAGGGTTGGTGAAACTTGGGATGTTCTATTGTTTTCTTATCTGACTCTTAGATTTAGTTTGCTAGCAATTATAGATATAATATGGTGGCTGTCCCCAGCGCTCCACTGCACTCTATGAGAGAGCACCCTTGTCAACTTGTTGGGACTTGGAAAACAACAAGAATACCCCTTTCAGTTCAAAATAATGGGATTGAATAACCTATACTTATAGATTGTTATTGAGCACTGGATTGCCCAAGGAATTGCTGCTTAAAAATTTAACTTTATTCAAGGAATGGATTATGTTTATATAGGCTTTCAAAGGAACTAAAGGTGCTTCTGTCCACTAATATACATATTTGCAATATCTCTGACCATTTGCTTTTAGTCAAGTGGCCTGAGTATATATATTATAATTTACTAATTATGAGCTGGGAAAGGTGGGATGCTAGAAGCCTTGAGGGTCCTAAGGAATCCAAAACTCACTTGTTCCCTTGTTGGATCTGACCTTAAATCATTGGTTTTCCCTTTCATTTTAGTATGTCAGTTTACACAAAAAAGACGGAATTAAAAAATCTTGGTTGAGTTTTGTAGTTTTAGGTTGGAGTACTGGTATGTTTGAAATGATAACTTAGAATAGGCCCTTTGTTTAATTGGAATTGAGACAGTTTCATTGTATGAGATCTGTAACTTACGTTACAAATGAGCGACAAAATAAATAAAATAATGATGGAAAGTCATAAGGAAAAAATATTGTATATGACTATATGTTCCATATTGAAATATGGTAATTTCATTCCTAATATACATATATAATATATAGAATCTCCTCTTACCCATTAATTGGCTATCAGATAACCTTCTACACGTATTTTAATGTAATTTCATTCCTAATATACATATATAATATATAGAATCTCCTCTTACCCATTAATTGGCTATCAGATAACCTTCTACACGTATTTTAATCACATGACTTTTAAGTAATTTAACTAAGACGTGTGACTTCTAAATAGGTAAGTACACGTGAATACTCATTTGAATTCCCATGTATTGGGTTGAATAAACTTTCCTCCAAATCAATTTAGAGGAAAATTCTATCCTAATACATTCATGTGTGCGTGTGTGTGTTATCTTGTGATTACCTATATATATATATATATATGATGCTGCCCAATATTAAGAAGATTGGACCCTTGAACTTGATCTACTTCACATGATTTATTTTACCCATATCAGAATGAGAACTGACAATCACAACTAAAACATTTGCTTTTTTTATTGTGCTGTAAATTACATCTGGATACTGTAGGATTTCCATGTTTGATCTGTCTTATTTGTTGGAGGGTGGCAATCACATTTTATCTCATGGTCTGTGCTTTGTTTGTATGATTGAGCAATTCCCTTGTTTACTGACATGGAATAAATAATCATTAGCTCACATAATTGTTAATGCTACCAGAGGTAAATTATCACCTTTAGATTTTAAAACTAAATTTCAATCAATTATTATGCTAATTTATTCTTTAATTTCTGGAAGATTTTTCATATATGCTTCTGACACTGCCATTGAATGAAAACACTATTAGACATTGATTTGATTCCTTTTTTTTTTTTGGTCTTTATATTAATGTTCAATTAAAAAAAATTGGCAACTCTAATTATCAATGTACCTGACCTAGTTCCTGTCTTTCAGTTTCTTACAGAACAATAATCTGACTGGTACAGTTCCAAATAACCTTAAAGATAAACCTGGACTGAACCTTAGGTAAGTTTGAACATCCTCTGGTGTTATTATCCATATCTTATCCACCGCCATTTATGCTGATTGTTTAAATTTGATTATCAGGACTTCTGGAAATAATTTTGGATCTCCCCCACCTTCTTGAGCAAGTATGTGTATGGATCCAATGGTAGAGTTGACTTGGCTGCTTTCTCAAGAAACTTGATTCAGATCATTCATTTGTATATAGATACATTCTGTAACAGAGCTGTGTCACATTTTGTTTTACAAATTTTGATGGAAGTTCTTTATTGCAAGCTCTCCAACTGTGAAATTGAAAGTTCTGCATACTTTGATATCTTTAGCTGGGAGCTCTTCAAAGCAATTTGAATACTCGAAATGGTTGTTCATAGTCAGTCAGTCTGATTCTTTTTTTCTCGGTAGGATTGGATCATACTTTCGAATTCATGTAATTGTCCATATAGTCATTTCTTATTCTTTTAGATATACTTTTTCTTGTTCTGATAGTGTATTATAAGCTATTCTTCTTCTTCTTCTTTTTCCCTCTCCCCCGTGGGTGTACTGTGTACAATGAATATTGTTCATGTTTTTGTACCTACTAAAAAAATTATTTCATTTTTTTATATAACGTGGTTTGGTTCTATATATGCCTTCATTTTAACTATAGCTGACTATTTTCTCAATTGCTTCGGTTGTCACTTGGTTGTTAGTTGTTACCTTTGGCATCTAACTTTCATATTTGTGGGTCGTTGGGGGTGTTTTTAATGTTCATATCCCTGAATTTTTCCAATTTTGCTGAATGTCCCTAAAGGGGCATTGGACATTAATGCCTCAAACCCTTCCAGTTTCAGATCCGGCATTTAAAAAATTAGGGGGTTGCTATCATCTTACTCTATTGATTTAAGATACTAACTCTTATTTTAGCTTTGCAGGATCATACATGACCTTCACTTTGCAAATGATATTATAATGGTTAGACAATATTTAAATTCCTGTAAGATACTCGAAAGTTGGAACTGTATACTAAGATGTCCAATAATCAATAACATAGCTCTCTCAATTCCATTTCACAATTCATAAAGGACAACGCTCGATCCTTATATGGCCTTCAGACCCTTACCAAAATAAAGTACACAGTTCGATATGTCTCCATGTGAGACCCACCATTTCATAGACCTGCACAGCATCTATCATGATTTCCCACTTCTTATATTTCACAGAGACAGAAAAATGTGCTTCTAGGCGATGCAATAAGAAATGCAACTAAAATTACCTGATTAATATAATCAAACAAAAAGAAAAGGTCAGCATTTACATTGTCATTCTTCAGATCCACAATGACTCACCATAATTAACATTAATCTAAACACAAAAACAGAGAAAAATTTATAATGAAATAAAAAGAAATGAGACTGATGAACATATATGACAACTCTGCAGATATCAGATGGAACTTCAGCTACAACTTTCTCATCCTCACCTCTCTAATCTTCCCTTCCTTAGTGGAAACAAAGGTGGCAATGCACTGTTTTTCATTTGTGTGCAAATTGGGACATTGATCATAGGCCTTATTCTAATACTAGCTGACCTTGTCCTCTCCAACCCTTTCTTTATCCTCTTCACATGCTTCTCTCTATTCCCTGACCCTCCCTTCCCTTCATCTTTTGTAGCTACATCAGTAAGTGAGCTAGCTGAAGATGATGATGATGAGGAAGAAGAAGATGGTGATAAAGAAGAAGCACGTTGCTTCTTCAACCTTAATAGCTCTTTCCATAAAACAGTGCACTTAGGTGGCCTTGGTGATGGGTCATCATCAACAAACCAATTTACCCTAGTACTCTCCTCCTTGTTCACCTCTTCTTCCTCTTCGTCTTTCGCTTTGAGACTGATCTTGTTGAGCTTTTCTGAATGCTGCATTTGCCAAAATGGAAGGAGCTTCCCTTCAAAGAAAAGCTCATCAGCAGTTAACATTGGATGGCTACTTGCATTGCTTGAGAGGAATTCAAAGTCTCCATTTCTTGCTTTCTCTATCTCCATGCCTTCACCTTTTTCAACCTGCAGAGACTTTGGGCTAATGGAGATGAAGTTTTTCTCATCCAGAAACTCTGCAGAGAAAGAAATCCTGGGACTTGAAGTTGGCTCAATGGATCTAGAGTTAGTTTGAACAGTTTCTAGGGAGACCATCTTGGTTGTTTTTGGATCAGGGAATAGGGAATAATGTTCTGTGGTTGGCTAGCTAGTAGTTTGATCAGGTTTGTGAGATATGTGATTTATAAAGCGAACAAGATGCTTTAGTGCTTTTCTATTTATTTTTAATCTCTTTGTTTTGTTGTTGTAGTAAAATTTGGACGGTGAGATTATAAATAAATTAAGTGGTCTGGTTAAGGCGAAACAAGTGAGCTAAGGTAGTGTTTAGAATATAGGAACAGCACATGGACACTTTGGGAACTAAAGACAAAAAAGGTTTTTAATTACCATTGTTCTGTATACGATTCTAAACTGTCTCTTCTCTTTTTCTTATTCTTGTTTTTCTTACCAAGAGAAGAAGTAGAAAAAAGGAAATTTTTCCTAATATATGGCCGGGAAGGGAGAAGTATAATACATTATTTTAAAGGGAAAAAAACTAGTGCACAGTGTGTTTTACACACTGCAAAAATACACTGAAAATTATTTGCACACAATTATAAACACTGCCCTATTTTTTTTTTTTTGGAGAAACACTAGAAAATGTCATGTAAACTATGTTATTGTGGAGAAGTATAATACGTATATCATAATGAAAAAGATAGATGGTATTATGATGTTGTCGTGGTGCATGAACTCTCTTGTTTCTATGGTCTAAAACATGTAAAGAGTAAATGACACACCTGGCTGTTACTGATTAGGGTAGGAAAAGTAAAAAAATACAACATGAATATGTTATGCAGATGAATGAATCAGTAATAGTTAATACGGGTCGCCTTGATTTATTTTGTCCTGACTTGAACAAAGTCTCTCACATTAAATTGATTGCATTAATTGGGTATCTTTTCTTGTTGTAATTGAAAACACTGCTAGTGGATATGAGATTTACAGACAGGGAGGGATAATAGGGTGACCAATATTTAAATCAGGCTATCTTCTAGCGCTTAGTGGCAGTTGATTATTCAATTTGCATTAGTCAAATGGATCAGCTTTGTTAGTTTGACGCCCCTGCTAGGAGGGAGGGATTATAACATGGGAGGAGTTCCTAGCATGTGGTCACATGAGAGTAATTTCTTGCCATGTGAGAACTGAATCAATGAAATATAAAGCATAACCTTAATAACCAATTGCCCTTTGGAAGAGCCTTAAAATTGTAGGTACATATGTGTGTGCGTTCCCCAATGGGGATGGGTTTTCATGTCATTTGAGAAAGTTTACAAGTGGTAGATATCATGTTAGTTTCTTGAAAAGCTTCCATAAAGATTTGGTAGCTTTAATTAAGTCTAGACAGCTAATGAACATAGAGTTAATCTTTTGATTATTAAATATGGGTTGTAATTTGATTCTTTATTAGCACATTATACCGGGCGTTCTGGTCCCTCCAGTGTTTTATAATTGAAGGGAGACAATAATGTTGTAGATTAACAATCTGACTAGAAAACAAAATTGAACATGTAATACACAAGTTAGGCTAAGACAACCTTCTGATTGATCAGCAAACCCTTTCAAATAGCTGAGGCATGAGAGCTGTATTAACAACTTTGGGAGTAATAATCTTCCTGTCATCATCAGGATTTAGATAAATTTATAGAAGGGGAGGATTAGCTCCTCATTATGTAGCTCATTCTTAAGACCAAGAAAGAGAGTTAGGCTTGATCAATGTAAGTTGCACCCTGATTTTTTTAATATAAAAAACAAAAAACTTAACACAAAATATAATAACTTACATTGATTAGTAAACATCATGATCACATGAAGAATATGAAAAGCAAGCACTTCCTAGACAAGCCTACCACAAATCTCTTCCATAATACAAAGCCTAATCCTACTTCCCCAGAAACAACCTTATGAAGAAGGGCTTACCAAAGTACACAATGTGATAAAATGCATATTTGTAACAAAGTGATAGCATTTATGATCATCATACCAAAGCGATTTTACTTTTACTTTGTTGGCACGGGTTTCTGCATTACAAAAAGTAAGCAAGTTTTTAGTTTGAAAATAAATAATTTGTTTGGTGAAAGAACAATAGAACTCAAAACTGGGCTTGATAGCCAGAACATTAATTAAGTAAAAAGAAATTAATTCTTTGGATCTATTAAATGGAACAAAGTAGCTAATAAATTTTCAATCAATATGAAGAATTTGTAGCATTTCTAAAACCAAGGGGAATGCATTTAAAATCTTTTTTATTTATTATTTTTTTTTGCTATCGAGTAAATATATCGAGAATTCTTTAGAGATGACTTCAAGATCCAATTACAAATAAGTCATAAGGTGTGTCATCAATGCCTTAGCATTTTGGGCTCTGAAATTAAGCAAATGGGACCCTATAGAATTGAAGACAATTAGTACCATCCACATGATAAATTAGTTTCGACTGTTACAGACATGAGTAAAGACTAAAGAGTTTGAGAGACAAGAACTTTTTAGTACCTTCTGAGCAGTTCATTCTGTTACTTTTAGGAGAAAGTGGACCACAAATTTTGGTGTTTTGAGCATTTAAAAAAGATGAAGGCTGAACTGTAGCACTGTGCACAATTTAAGAGGTAGCAAGTGACCCGGGAAAGACTCCAAGGCATAGCAATGTGGCTAACCTGTACAACAGTGGGGGGCCATAGACCATTTTATTAATTTAAAGAGATGGAGAGAGTTAAGTCTGGTTTCATGCAATGCCAAGCTGGTAATCATGATCACTTGGGTTTTATATGCTATCTATGTGCAGTAGCTGTTTGATGAGAGAGAGAGAGAGAGAGAAAGAGGTGTGTGTGTGTGTGTGTTTTGACCATGACCAACCTTTTGTCAATTGAAGTATGTTGGGGGTGACCATATTCGAGCATAAGTGTAGAAAGTTGATTGAATCAACTTGATGGTCTAAACTAAAGGTACAGAATCATAATTGCTTCTGCCTATTAGTTTAGCATTTTCAGCCCTTTAAGTTAGTGATAACTATGATATTAATCTACTAAAAGGTGAGGTTTGAATTTGATTTGTAGATATAGGTCTCAACAATCAGGACAGTTGTTGGGCTGTCTACTACTCTATTAAGTTATATTTGTTCTTCTTTTTTATAAGCTGTCTTTTCTTCTTTATATGAGAGAGAGAGAGAGAGAGAGAGAGATTATCACTGTATGAGTTGTTGTGTTCTAAAGTAATAGCAAAACATAGGTGTAGTTACTTAGGCAATGTTATTTAGGTTTCGTAATTAAATTCAATCATATGTTTGCATCAATTAATGCAGTGCAACCAAAATTATCTTTTTTAACAGCAATTAAATTCAAGCATGTGATTTACTAGTCAATAGGAACACATTGTTGAATCTAATTTGGAAACCTAAAGTACAACACTTGAGAAATTGTTCCTAAGTTTTACCCTAATCTAAACAATGAAATTGTTTTTTGCAATGTTTATTATCTTTAGAATTATATATGAATCAAGCTATTTAAATTTCTTGTTTGTTTATTTGGCAAACGAGTCAAATCAAGCTTGGGTTTAAGTTAGGCTATTAAATTCAACTTCAAATTTGACAATGTGATTGTGAACAAGTTAGGAATATGAGGCTCGGTTTATACACACACACATATATATGTGATACCAAGTATATAAAAGTATATATTATTATTTGATGTCAAGTATCTCTATACTTTCTATATACCCCGATTTCATACAAAGTATCCTTCAAATTATACTTTAATTGTGTGTCAATTATATTTACTTTCAAATTCATGTATCTAAACTTAAAAAATATAAAAAGATTCAATTTGAATTTATTATGCTTCTATATAATAATACTATGAATGTGTACAATCTATTTATTAAATGGAAATGTTATATATGTGTGTGTGTGCGCGCGCGCACGCACACACCAGCATATATAACTATTCAAAAGTTATAAGTTTTTTTTTTTTTTTGAGAAACAAGTTATAAGTTAGTTATATATATATATATTTTTAACAATGCAATATTGGTGAATCTAATCTTATTAAATTATATCTTATTAATTAATAATATAGAATTATGAAGTGGTAAACACAATTAGTTGTGGTTTATTATAAATGGAGAAAGAATAAATTACTCAAGTAGTTTGTGAACAAGATTAATCTAGTTCAAAAAGAAAGTAAGTCAAACTTAAATGTGTAATCTAGGTCGGTGGTGAGTTTGAATTTGACTTGCAATCAAAATAAAATTAAATAAACAAATCTTGAACATTTAATACTCCTGTCAATTCAAATCATTTATAACCATAATTATCTTTCAAAGTTCCATTTGTAGGCATGACGGCAACAACAAGAATTGTGATGGTAATATACAAAATCCAAACAAATATTTACTAAATTCTTCAATTTTTTTTCTTTTCATCAATATTGATTGTTCAAAGTTTGTGTGCATATACACATGGGTTACAACCTAGTGCAAATAGTATTTGGTCATAAGCCTCTTTTCAATCAAAAAAAAAAAAACTTAGTGTAGATAGAATTTGATCACAGGTCTCTTTTTCAATGAGAATAAATTAATTTATTACCTAAAATTATGGGTCAAGGCTTATGGGTAAGCAGGAGGTGCTTGACACTGGGGAGGCCCATGGAGCTAGCATTAAGGGAAAAGGGCCAGCTTCTTGGGAGGGCAGAAAAATAAAATAGTCTTCTCAAAAATCAAAGAGCACTGTCAAATCCCTTTTCATGTGTTTTTTTTCTTCCTTGTAGCATATCCCAAAGTTGATTTCAGTACTACATAGAAGCAATGTATTAATATACTATATTTGAATTGCTTTGATTCAGCAAAAAATATATATATTTGAATTGCTTTGAAATACTCTAATTAGTCCTTTTTATTATTATTATTATTTTTATGTTGCTTTCGAGCAGGGCAATTTGCTTTCAAAATCTAGTTATCTATTCTGTTTTTCATTTTGTAAATAAATCAGATATTATACCATCATTAATTATGTGATCAGTTGATCAATATTATAAAAATGAAAGGCAGAAGACGAATATTATTTCTTTGGTAAATGAGCATAATCTTTTGGTCGTTACCATAATAACAGAATTAGATAAATAGTTTAATTACCATGAAATGATCGAGCTTAGTTACCTTGTTTATTAATTTCTATAGTTAATGTTTGAGACATGTCTTATAAGTCAGTATCGTACGATACGTATCTAAGTCAGTATCGTACAATATGTGATACATATCATATTGTGTATAAAAAGTTCCTTATCGTATCAACGTATTGTAAATACTCATGAATTGTACGATATAGTGTGTGTATCGTATTAATCGTATTATATCGTAAAATCATATGTATCATACGATACATAGACAAATGCTTTAAAATAATAAAAAAAATTGTTAAAATTTGTACTTTTATTTGAATCTAACAAGTTGTTAGACTTGTTTTAAACATAAAATCATTAGGGTGCTTAATTTAACCTAATAAAGTAACATATTCATAAGTTTCTTTCCCTCTCTTTCTTTTACAAAATTTGGACTACACAATATACACTTACACTTCACTTTAATATTTACAAATTTATTTTCTATACTATGAATAAGATATTAATTGAAAATATAATTATTTTTTATTTTTTTCATTATTGTTATAAGTCCAAGAAACTAGAATTCCAAGAAGATTTTTTTTTTAATTATTAAAATAAAAAGAACAAAAAAAGATAGTAAATGTTAATGACGATGAAGAAAATGTTAATGAAGAAATAAATCTGCAAAATAATAAACGTGATGATAGCATTGACTTAGACAGGGTTGATTAGGCAATATGATGAATATGATAAAATAAATTAATTTTTGGGTCATTTGTAATATATTATAACTTTTGAATTAAAGCAATTTGAATATGTATGTTATAAACACATGCTAGTTTGATTTAAGCAATTTGAATGTGTATGTTATAAACACGTGCTAATTTGATTTATTTAGTTAGTTTGTTAAATATTATTACATAAATGATGAATAAATTACTCATTAACTGAATATATTCAAAATTTATAATGAATATACCTTTTATATATGTATATCTATAATTTTTTATAGATTTTATTAAATATTTATGTATCTTACGATACACGATACAATACGATACATGATACAAAAAAATCAAAAATCAAAAAACCCATCTTATAACACTTATTTATGTTGCATATATAGATATGAATAAAACTTATATACTGTTTCTTAGAATTCCCCTCTTAAGATTCAACCATATGGCTATTTAGCTAAAAAATACACTTCCCTCTTATGAAAAAGATCCACATGGCTGAATTTTAAGAGATGAACTTAAGAAAGAACACCTAAATACTGTACCCAAATCATATCCTATAGGTATGTATATGTTAGTTGTAATACGCTAGTAATTATATTGTATGCAAAAATTGGGAGAATGCCCTTCAATATGGTTTGGATCTCAACCTTGGAACCGTTATTTTTTCTGTAGATGTACATTAAATTAATTGATTCGTCATGGTAGAGAAGAACATGCTTCACATGTTGCACTGCCCTTCTTGCAAGGTTATCCTTAGTTCATCTGTGCGCCTAGTTGCCCTGCTCTTACACTAGGTCATTCTCGTCAACAAGTAATGAGCTTTTGTTATGGGAGACGGAGTCATTGGATTAATTTTTCAGATCAGGCCTATTCGGTTGATGATGTCTTTAGATGATCTCTTTACCATCAGCATGAACATAAAATCAAATTCCATTTGGGTTTTCTAGATTATTATTACATTCCATATGAAGAATTTGTAGTATTTTTTTAAACATCAAGTTAAATGTATTTAGTCATTCACAATGAATGTGATCCACTATACTATCCCATAATTATTAGTTGCTTTGCACAATTTAACCATTCTTTCCATCTCTCTTTGACCTATTATTGCAAAACAAAAAGTTATAGAATGCAATTACCACAAGAATAATGCATATGAATAATAATATGATCCAAGACAAAGGACAACATTATGCACTATGCAATACTGCTCCTGCACATGTTACATTATGATTATGGAGAATTACTGATAAAATGTACCAAAGGGAGACAGTACAAGACATCTTGACACAAACCTTCAGCAGCTTATCACAGCAATTCGTCTGCAACCCCAAGTAGATGCTAGCTATCTTATAGACTAGCATCTACTTGGGGTTGCACTTTTCGAAAGCTAATGGATGCTAAATGACCAAAATTAGCTATCTTATAGACTAGCATCTACTTGGGGTTGCACTTTTCGAAAGCTAATGGATGCTAAATGACCAAAATTATGCCAAGCTAGCCCACTTTGAATTACTTTCAATGGCCTATCAGATATATTATGTTTGGTCTAAGTATATTGTGTAACTTCTTCATCGTTGCATCAAGAGTTGACAAGTGATTATTCAGCAAAAACAAAAAAAAAAAAAAAAAAAAACAAAAACAAAAACAAAAACAAAAACAAAAAATTAAAAGAGTTGACAAGTGGCTAGGGAACAACATGAACTGGATTAGATTTGATTGAATTGGTTTTGAAAATTAAGTTTCTTTTAGCCGAATTTAAGTTGGTTATGGACTTATATAGGGCAAAATGGGGATATAGCATTTTTCACGCAAAACATGTAGCAAAATGCCTCTGTTTTTAATTAGATTTTCTAAAAATCGAGTTTCAATGGAAAACTCAATTTTTAAAAAATCGAGTTATAGGTAATCGAACTTTAAATAAATAAATAAATAAATAATTAATTAAACAAAAAAAAAAAAAAAACCTACATGGAACTCGACTTCCATGTAGTTTTTTTCAAGTAACTCGATTTTCGCTAAATCGAGTTTCAAAATAAGGGCATTCTCCTAAATAGTTTCAGAATAAGGGCATTTTGTTACATTTTTTGGGCGAAAGGGTAAAAGCCCATATTTACCGACATATATAGGGGTGTATCATCTACCTTCTTCCTTTTTTTATGATTTCTTTTCTTGCTTTTGTAATTTCTCTTTTTGTTTTTTGCTTTAGTAATTCCAAACTTGTTAATAGTGTAAATTCATAACATTCCAATGTCTCATCATCTTTTTTCTTTTTCCCTCTACCCTTTCGTTTTCCACTTAATCATTGGATTTGAACCATGACGTTCAATAATGGAAGGACCAAAGGCAGGGCCGGCCCAACAAAATTTGGGGCCTAAGGCACAAATTTTATATGGGGCCTTTTTATATGTAAACATTAATTAAATAAAATTATATAATACTAATTAAATTAAAATTAATTTGATGTAAATGTAGAAATTGATGAATAATACTAGCTCAACTAAGGTTAATTTCAAATAGAAGATTGAATATTATAGTTGAATCAAAAGGAACTTACTTTAACTTGGATATATGATTATGCATAGTTAAGTACAGTTGTAATCTAAATTTTAATTTTATATATTCTTTTTAAGAGAAAGAGATAGATAGATATTATTTGGTGTGTGGCTTAGTAGGAAATTAGTCATCATTGGTGATTTATCACATTTGCAGCATTTTATTTGAAACATTTTAGGGTTTCGATTGGGTTAAATTTTTATTGGTTTCCTATTTTTAAAGCCATGTTAGAAATGAAAAAGAAAAAGACTAAAAATACTACAAAATATTCACAATAAATGTGATTATGACTATAATTGATGAATTTCAGCAACTTAATATATTTGTGTTTAATTACTTTTTTATATGATTGGTGAAATGTCAGTTAAATCTATAATAAAATTTATGGTATTTTTAGCATCGCTCTTAAAAAAGAGTACCAATTATTTAAAAAATGTTATATTTTTATAAAATTTTGGATTTTTTCTTAAGGGAGATGGGGCCTTTTTTTAGTAGGGAAATTTTTTATTTGTTGTGGGGCCTTAGGCCTAGGCCTAAGTTGCCTAGGCCTTGAGCCGGCACTGACCAAAGGAGATGGGAGGAAGTGAGGGAAGAAGAGATTTTGAGTTTGAGTAATGTTCGGGATACTATCATGCTACAATTTTATATCAAATTTACAATTTGATATGTTATCAATCACAAATATATATATATATATATTTATATCATATTATTGAAGTCTGAGTTTGTGTGTCCTTTACAGTAGAGTCTGAATTTGGTAAGAATTTGATGTAAAATTCATGTTTTACACTATCCAATAAGAGATTATCACATGAACATTTTACTTAAAATTCAATACATCATATCACACCTAATAACATCTCAATAAATTTTCAATTTGGTTGGATTTATATATGAGTATTATAATTGATTAAGTGTGATTGTGTTTATTCTTAAATATATAACAAAATGATGTAGCATGAATTTTACACCACATCTTTAGAGAAGTTAATCTCTTTACAGTAAAATTGATAATTAAAACATTTATTTATATCATATTATTAAAGACTGAGTTTGTGTGTCTTTCACAGTAAAATTGATAATGGTTTTAGCCATTTCTTTTGAGAGTCTTTGACCACCTTTTCTCATCTCTTCTCTCCTCCTTTAAAATTCAATAATTGAACTTCTTTGGTCTAAAGGACACATTGATTTGAATTAATTACTAGAACTGTATAGGTTAATTATTTACTCGGATTAAAATTGACCCAACAGTCAGCAGAGATATCATTTAACAGAGTCATGTGATTTGGAGAATATTATTTAGAGAGCTTTTTAAGTTTTAACAAATGTACTCAAAAGCACGTGAAATTAAAAAAAAAAAAAAACAAAAAAAAAAAAAAAAAAAAAAAAAAAAAAAAAAAAAAAAAATGTGTGGAAACACTTTTTTTTATCCACAAAGACAAAAAGGGTGAGATAATAGAGATTTCAATTTTTTTTTTTTTTTTTTTTTTGACGTGAACCTATAAATCAGCTTTCATTTCCAAAAACCGCGGGCCCAAAATCTCAATCAAATGCCAATCCCTCTGAGCCCAAAAGGAAACAAAATATTTGCTTGGCAATTTCCCTTTTTTGTATTTGTGTATCAGTACCTGTCACAAGCGATTCTCTTCTTCCACCAAAAATCTTGGTTATTACTGTATTAGTGCCATGTCATCCACACTTATGTTTAATTTTGGATAAATTGCAAATTACACCCATAAAGTTTAAGGGTGTTTAGATTTTACATCTTAAAATTTTAGAATTTGAATTTTACTCCTGAAGTTTGAAGTGTTTAGATTTTATACCCTAACATTTCAGAATTTGGATTTTATCCCCTAAAGTTTGGAAGTATTTGAACTTTACACCCACAAATTTTGAAACTTTAGAGTGTAAAATCCAAAAACTCCTAAACTTTAAGAAGTAAAATCTAAACACCCCTAAAATTTAGAGGGTAAAATTTAAATTCTGAAAAGTTAGGGTATAAAATCTAAACACCTCCAAACTTCAAGGAGTAAAATACAAATTCTAAAACTTCAGGGTATAAAATCTAAATACCCCCAAACTTTAGGGTGTAATTTGCAATTTACCCTTTAATTTTTATGTGAGAAGAAGAAATTACATGGCGCTAAGTTAATTACTCCAATAAAATTAATTTTTTCAAATATTATCCACCTCTTCTCTCTCTTATTTTTGCTAAAATGTAGAACACTTTAAAATTTTGGGATAATTAAACTTTATCACCCTAATTATACCCTAAATTACTGAACTGCTGGCCTTTACGGGGTGGGCAATTTGGAATCGTCGAAATCAAGTCTGCCTCAAGGAAGCTGCATGCCTACTGGACCAAATCCTCTATCTGTCAAATGAGAGGAAAGCTAAATTCCAAGGTACCAGATCACCCACCCAAAAGCTGGTACACCGAAACCATCTTCGTTGGAGACCACCAAGCGTAGACGAGGTGAAGATCAATTATGATGGCGCAATTTTCTCAGAGGAAGGTCGAGCCAGATTGGGAGTTGTCTGTCACAATTAGAATGGTGTAGTCATTGCCTCTCCGTCAGAGCAAATACCACTACCAGCAACCATTACCCAAGTTGAAGCATTGGCAACGAGGAGAGCTGCTGTTTTTTCTGTGGAACTTGGCATCACCTCTACGGTTTTGGAGGGAGACTCAGACATTGTGTATAAGGATCTGTCTAGCCCTTAACCATCATTAGCCCTACATGGTCGCATAATACATGATGTTAAACTGTTGGCTTCTCATTTTACTTGTATACTTTTTACTCATATCCGTAGACAAGGGAATAGTGTCGCCCATGCTCTGGCTAGAAGGGTAATTAACTCGCCCGATCAAAATGTTTGTATGGATAATGTACCATCAGACATCCTCCATGTAGTTCAGGCTGATTCAGCCTCTTTGGTTTAATATTAAGGAAGTATTTCATTCTAAAAAAAAAAAAAAAAATGCATGGTTTGAAGTTAGAACCCTAAACTATAACTTGTATTACACTTTGCACCCGGTTAGAAAACCAAACTTCAGGGTGTAACTAATTAGGAGTATAAGCATTTTATCTCCTTCGTTTTTAAGGAAGATGGGCAATTGTGTTTTTTCACGCGATGCCAAGCTATTCTGTCCAAGTTAACAACCCAATTGACGGTGGGGTGTAAAGTGTAACATGAGTTAATGAGTTATAGTTTAGGGTGTTAACTGTGCATTCTGAAAGTTTAGGCTGTAAAGTGTAATTTGGGATATAATTTAAGGTAGTAAAGTATAATTTTCTCTAATATTTGTTCAGTTCATTTCAAACCATAGTAATTCGAGTACTATGATTTGCTTAAAATGCTCCCTCTAAGTGGAGGAGGAATCTCAAGAGACCACTCACTAACAGCATGCTGAGACTCACACATGTAGTAAAAGAAATGTTTATATCTTTAACGAAAAACCCTTTGTGGTTGCATATTTACTATTAAACTTTATATATTACAATTAATCAATTTGAGGGTACTTATATTAAGCTTTTTTTTCTTTTTCTTTTTCTTTTTCTTTTTCTTTTTTTTTTTTTTTTTTTGTGAGAAGGGTACTTATATTAAGCTAATATCCAAAACTTTCACATAGTCAATATAAGACTTGCAATACAGTACAAATAAGGATTGAAATTTGCACCCTAAATAAAATTAAATTTAATGAACTTGAACAAGAGTTATATAACAGATTTGGCCTTGATTAAGCTTAAAACTTCACATCTTTAATCTCACACAAAACACATTTTTCACTTTAATCCTAAATGTTGCAAGAAAGCCACAAAAACACATCAAAATGATGAGTGACAATTACAGATGTACTTCACAGTGCATGAATTGAAAAGATACATGCTAAACACAATCTTGGGACAGCAGATAAGTATTGTTTTTAATTGACTGGTAACAATGAACTTCACATGCTTATGTACTCTGCATATTATATTTGCAAAATGAATCTTATTTATGTCACAAGACATCATGAGCACAACATAGTTGAGTTATCCTTATTGATCAGCCAATACATAAAAAATATTTAATAGACAACATTGTTCATATTTTTTTTTCACAATTGAATACTTAATATGTTATGATTGGAGTATTTTTTATTAAGAATATGTTAATTAGGTGTTTGATTGCACTTGTTAAGGACGAATTAAGCGAGTCTCACTCTATTAGGAAGTAGTAAAATTGAATGTTGTGCAATTCTCTAAAACAAGTTGATCGATTGCATTAAAAAATAAATAAAAATAAAAAAACTCAACTTTAATCAATATATTTACTGTCGTTAACATGACTCTTCTTATTACGTGCATCAATCACAAAAACGATATCAACAGTTGTGGTAAATCAAAAAAAAAAAAAAAATTGTATTGATTGGTGAAACTTTCTTTCACACTTTACTTCTTTTTGGGTGTTCAATTTCTAGAAAACAGTAAGTTTTTTTTAGGGTAAACAGAAGTTATTCTTTGGCCTGCAATCTGTTAGGTAACTAAATGATACTACTAACCCCATGTCATTTTTATGAATCATTTTTGGTCTTTCTTTATTGCTTTTGAGAAACGACAGAAAAATGTATATACATTCTAAAGGCAAGTGCTAGTGTGCCACTTGTCAAAGCCAAACTACCGGTCCATAATACATAATGCACTAGCTTTGTACCTGTGGTGATTGAATAATGTTAGATTGTAGTGCCAGCTTTATAAGAGCAACAGTATAATGATAACTTTAAAGTGACATTCAACCCAAACAGTCACTGCCAAGGACACAAGCATATTATTATAGACGGACAAAAGATATATAAGCATATGATTATTCTACAGTACTAATAAAATCCCAAACCACATAATTAAAAAAAAAAAAAAAAAAAAAAAAAAAAAAAATAAAAAAAAAAAAGCACACTTCTATTGAAGACGTGGCTAAAATTCATTTTCATTATTATATATATATATATATATATATATATATATTTTTTATCAAAAAATTTCATTTTCAGTTTCAATACTGCATTTTTACTGAAGTGCAAGCCAAGAAAGCAAAAATGATATTAGTGTCCTCCATAGCCATAATAGGTCCGAAAAATGTTAGTACTACGTAAAATGTTACAATTATTTTATATGATAGATGATGATTAATGGTTTTTGTAGGGACTCAGTTTAGAAAAGTTCCCCGACAATACATTTTTAGAGAATGGATTGAAGGTTTAGGCCCTAAAAGACTAGCAACAGAATACAAGCCCCCCCTTCTTCCCTTGAAGGGGAGAAACCCAGTTTACAACTAAGGGTGGCTCCTCGGCACTCGTCCGAGGAGATCCCTCCCCAGAAACAGGCATGACCTGTGAGTCCTTCTATGTCATTCTCTTTTTTCCCTCAATTGCTTTGCTCGCATTTCTTATATAGTTCTCTTCCTCCTATCCTCTTCTTCCTTCTGTTGATCATCCATTGGCCTTCCCTCTGACCGTCCATCCCATCACAGGTCTTATCTGTACTCAAGTGGCTCACCATGATCGATGTTGCCCTGTCAAGGAGTTACATCCCCATTAATGCGGCCAGGGGGGTTAGGTGAGTGCATTCAATGCAGAGGTGATAGCTCGCCTAAGGCTTGCTCCTTCGCCGTTCTCCCGTCGCCAACGCGTGGCACTGGGCCCTCTCCTCCTCGGATATTCAAGAAGTCTCCTTTGGTGGGTTGGTGCTCGTGTTTTTCCGAGGTCTCGGACGCCCGAGGACGAGGTCATCCTCGGATATGTTTCTCGGGGGTTGGTCCTCGCGCTTTCATCCTCGGACCCTTCATGCATCCTCGGCGTGGGCCATTGGGCCTGGCTTGGAGTGAGCCAAGGCCACCTGTTTTTCTGGCCCCACAATAGCCCCTCAAAATCTTGCTGCACGCATCCTCGGGCAGGGAGAAGGATTTTGACATCCTCGCCCTTACCCCCCGTCAGCACTGGGGTCCATTCATCTGCCCTAGGCACGTCGCTGACGTTTCGGAGCGCATAACGTGCCCATCATTAAATTCAGGCGGCTCTGTGCTCCCCACGTCTAATGAGGCGTTACCAATCCAACGGTGGAAGTTTGTCTCGCATTTATAAACTGAGTCCCTACAGTTTTGATAAAAGTTATGATGTTTTACATGGTAGTAGAATTTATTTTAGTCTCTCTATCATCTCTTGAAAAAATTATAAGGTCTTTATTGTGAACAAGTGACATGCTCTACTATTTCACTAAAAAATTTCCACTAGTTAAATTTTTTTCTTCCTAACTCGGCAATTTTAAATAGGTGGGAATCTTCTAGTGGAATGGTAAACCATGTCACTTGTCCACCACGAAGAACTTATAATTTTTTCATCTCTTGGGACAACTGAGAAAAACGAGTTAGATTCTAAAATCTCTAGATCACTCTGGTGACTAGTTTCTAAAAAAAGAAAAACTCTAGATACTATAACTTGTCCACCATGAGAAGTCGAAGACCTTATAATTTCTCCCATCTCTTAGGACCACTGAGAAAAATGAGTTAAATTCTAAAATTTCTGAATCACTCTGGTAACTAGTTTCACAAAAAAACAAAAAACAAAAACAAAAACTCTGGTGACTACGATTTGTTACTATCCATTCTGATTTTTTTTTAATCAGAACAAAGTTTCTTTTCAAACTAGTTTGGAGAGAAATTCTACAAACTTCTCATATATTTTTATATTGAGTGTGAATTTTGAAATTCTAACCGTTAGATTGCATGTTCTTATTATATTCTTTATGCATGTAAAATTTTAAGAAGATTAAAAATCAATTGCTATCTCACCAAACAAATGTTAAAATTTCAAATTTTTATGATCTAAAATTGTGTATAAAAAATAAGTTTGTTGATTGAATAGTAAATAATATCTAATTTGAACGAAATTTGATATACATATTAAGAATACTAGTATGTACAGTAACTCACTTGACCCGATACATAGAAGTGATTTTAATGAGAATGAACCCACATACATTTAGCCTCATGATGCAAAATTCAATTTCAATTTCATATTCTAGACACATTACACAAAATTAGAATTCTAATTTGGTTTGTACACGTGACACACAATTAGAGTTCTAATTTGAAATTCAATTTCACACTTTCTCTGCTTCATCTATTATTATATATATATAGATATAAATAAGGAACATAAAATTTAACAATCAAATTTTCAAAATTCATATTAAAAAAAATATATATAAGAAGTTTGAAAATTTTTTCTCCAAATACAAATGGATGGTCCGGATTGCTTTGTTCTTTGAATCTTTGTTCTCTGAACCGACATTAGCTAATTTAAAAGGGTGCAGCAAGCTTCTAAAAAAAAGGGGGGGAGCAGCAAAAGAACAAATACAAATGTATGGTCCTGATTGCTTCATACAATCATGCAGTTGGCCGTACTATAGTACCACCCCATCGTTATCTCTTCCCTCTTTCCTTCTTCGCCAATAATTGCCATTTGCCATTTGTCCTATCAAAATAAATAAATAAATAAATAATTGCCATTTGCCAAATTCATGCATCCAAATTGCGCGTGAAGTTCACGTCTCACAAATCATAAGACCGTACAATCATGCATATGTCCACTATGTTTATTTGTGTGGAAAACCCAAGGAACATGCCAAAATTTCACACATAATTTCAATACACAATAATTCCACTTTTTATCAAATTCTGGTCCCCTATATAAATAATGTAATTTAAATATCTAATCATAAGTTCTTTATTTATTTATTTCTTTCTTTCTTTTTGGGAGGGGAATGTCTAATCATAAGTTACTTTTCAAATGTGTTATAAAATTAGGTGTAAATTTGTGTGTGTCTGTAGCAACTATATATACATTTATGATGATATACAATCATTCACTTATCGTTAGAATTTGAGAATATGAGATACTTCAAAGTTCAAACAAGAGCATGTGTGAGAATTTTGTGGTTTTAAATTTGTAAACTTTATATTAATTGCTACATTTTTGTGTATGAAATGGAGATATCAAGTGTTTGAATCCCTATTCCAATATCTGAGATACTTCAAAGTTCAAACAAGACCATGTGTGAGAATTTTGTGGTTTAAAATTTGTAAGCTCTATATCAATTGCTACCTTTTTGTGCATGAAATGGAGATATCAAGTGTTTGAATCCCTATTTCAAAATCTGAGATACTTTAAAATTCAAACAAAAGCATGTGTGAGAATTTTGTGGTTTTAAATCTTTAAGCTCTATATCAATTGCTTCCTTTTTGTATCTGAAATGGAGATACAAAGTGTTTGAATCCCCATTCCACTTAAAATGTACCAAGGAAAAAAAACACACACACACACAAATGAAACCCAATATGCTCTGATAGCATTCCACTCTCATTTGTGATATTAGACTCAAGGACCCAATCCTTTTACTCACTTATAGAAAAGAAAACTAACTATGAAAAATGTAATTGTTGCAACTTGCCAGGAAGGTTGTGCTCACTAGCAAGAATTTACATCATCTAGCCTATGCTATTGATACAATCATATGGATTTTCTATCAAGAAAAGAATGTGGATAGGGATTTTCTGTAGCATTTATGGCCAAACGGTGAGTGAAGCTAAGTCAAGGGTGTGTTTTTCTCCAAATGTGGATAGGGATATTAGGGAGTCCCTTTGTGATATTTTGGGTTTTGCGTCAACGCCGTATCTTGGCAAGTACCTTGGGCTTCCGCTAAAACAACTGGGTTCCTCCTCGCATGACTATAATTTTATTTTGGATAGAGTGAAGCAAAAATTATATGGGTGGAAGGCAAACCTTTTATCCTTGGCAGGTCGTAGAGTGCTCATACAGTCATCTCTAGCTGCCATCCCTTCGTACGTTATGCAGTGCTCTTACCTTCCGGGAAGAGTATTGGATGGGCTAGATAGAGTAAATAGGAACTTCCTTTGGGGGTCTACAGAATCAGCCAAGAAGATTCATTGGGTTGGTTGGGAAAAGGTGACAAAATCGAAGGAGGAAGGGGGATTGGGGCTGCAAATAGCCAAAGGTAGGAATGTAGCTCTCTTATCCAAACTTAATTGGAGATTTCATATGCAGAAGGAGGCACCATGGGTTAATGTTTTGAAGATGAAGTATTGCAACCACCGAAGGTTAGCAGCGGCTAATGCAGATAAACTCCCTTATTCCTCAATATGGGCTGCTATGAAGAAAGGGAAGGACACTTTTAATAAGGGATGTAGATGGTTGGTGACAAAAAATAGCACTTTGAATATTTGGCATAACAACTGGACTAATGGGGGTTCCCTTAGAAAGTTAATTCAAGGACCCATTTCTCAAGAAGCAAATCTTTTAGAAATTAAAGATATTATGCTTGACGTGGAGTGGGATTGGGATAAACTAACATTTGATTTACCTGATGAAGTTAAGGGATTGATTTGTGCGATCCCCATTTCAACCTTAGGTGGTGGTTTGGACAAGTTGGCTTGGTCCGGATCATCCAATGGGTCTTTTGATGTCAAAAGCGCATATGAGATTGCTATGGAGTCTTGTAATGCTACTGTTTTGCGACTAGCTGGATTTGGAAGGTAGATTTTTTGCCCAAAGTTAGATTGTTTCTTTGGTTGTGTGCCCACAATAGCATCGGTGTTAAAGTTTGTCTAGGAAGAAGAGGAGTGGTCCAAGAGGAAGTGTGTCCTGTTTGCTGCAATGGGAGTGAAACTATTTTGCATGCCTTGAGGGATTGCTCCCACTTGAAACATGTGTGGAACCAGCTAGGGGTCACGACTTCTAACCATGAGTTTTGGCATGTTAACTTGGTGGATTGGCTATCACTGAATGTAAGGAAGAATAATAAGCTGCATGGTTCAGGAACCCCTTGGAAAATTGTGTTTCCCTTTGCTATCTGGATCATTTGGAAGAGTAGGAATGATATTGTTTTCAATAGGAAATGTCGGAGTCCAAAATTGGCTATGGATATTATGTATCAAGCTAAGGAGTATCTTCATTGTGTGGCTGCACTAAGATTGCAAACACATAGAGTCTTAAGGTGCATTCGATGGGAGAGACCTGAGTGAGGGTGGAGGAAGTTGAACACGGATGGGGCTTGCAGTGAGACCCACGGGCTGGCTAGTTGTGGGGGAGTGGTAAGGAATGAGGATAGGCAGTGGGTAGCTGGTTTTAGTAAGCGAATTGGGATCACTAACAGTTTTGCTGCTGAGCTGTGGGGGTTGCGTGAGGGCCTCAAGTTGTGCTGCAACTTAAATATCTGTTGTCTTGAAGTTGAGATGGATGCCAAGTCCATTGTTGAGGTGCTTCAGAATGCAGGTTATGTTAACTATGTCATATCCCCTATTTTAGATAACTGTAGGCAACTGATTTCACGTTTCCATAATGTTTGTACTAAGCATTGCTTCCGACAAGCTAATCAATGTGCTGATAACTTAGCTATGATGAGTTTTAGTTTGAATGCTGATTTCCTTATTTATGATAGTTCGCTTGTGGACAGTTTAGAAGTGTTTGAGGAAGACCTCAATGGGATGTATTTCAACAGGCTTTGTCCTGAACCTGCCTTTGTTGGCTAGTTTGTAATGATATCGTCTTTCATCAAAAAAAAAAAAAAAAAGTGGTCCAAGTGTAATATTTAATATTTTTCGATTAATTTTCCAAAATTACAAGCAAATAAAATTGATAGTACTCTCCATTTTTTCTTTTCTTTTTTTTTCCAGTTAATATTATCAGAAACATATAAAACCAGTCCCACCCTTTACGGCTTTACCAACCATTGCCCGTACGAATAGTACTTATTAGGTAATTATATTTGTGGATCCAGATCTATCATATCATATGAAATTTTTTTTGGATTTTACACAGTCAAACATGAATTAAGCTCATAGGAAAATGAATTACTAGAAAAATTGTCGGTGTGTCTTCACGCGTTTAACAAAGAGCGTTGAAATTCTAAAAATATTTATTACTCATAATTGAAAATTCTGAAAATGTCGTAAATGAAACTTCATAGCACTGCCCTCATTCAATAAATAAAATGTGTCGCCGTCTTATCCGATGGGGAAAGCTGACTGATGCTTCATTAATTCAAAAGCACATGGATGATTCCACGGAAAACAAAATACTTCTTCTTTCTTTTTACTACACAGTCAGAAATTCAAAATCCACATCAATGAGTAAAACAAAAACATAGGAGTACTCTATGAATTATCAACGTAAAAAGTCATCTTGAAGCTAGTGACAGGTAAAAAAAACACCTCGTGGTAGCCATTTAGGCAAGCAGGTTTACGTTTTAGACAAACGACAAAAAGGACATAACTCTGGCTTAAAAGTAAATGTTATGTCCTTACTTTAATCATTTTAAAAAAAATTTAATACTATTTTTATAAAAAATAAAAAAAATTGTTAAATTTATTTTTTATAAATTAAAAAAAAAATTATTAATCATTGCCTTAATAACATCAATTAATATTTTAATATATAAACGTAGGAAACCAAAAAAAAAAAAAAAAAAGAAGAAGAAGAAGAAGAAGAAGAAGAAAGAAGAAGAAGAAGAAGAGGGAAAGATGAAAAGTTGAATTGTTGTTATCAAACAGTCAAACTAAAGTTGGGTTTGGATACCGGTAGGTTACGTGTCTATGTTTTTTAGCTGGGTCCTATATTGTTTATGGGACTTATAAATATGTAAAAGTAAAAAATTAATTTTAAAATTAGGTCCTATACTATTCGTATATAAGTAATAAGCAGTCCAAAGAATCAAATCTGAAGAAGATTTCAAGCTCCAAAGGCTTGGATTCCAAACTAGATTTTCCCATTAATACATTGATACAATACGAATGTTACACAGATCACATCACATGCAGCTTTTTACTTCACGTTAGGGAAAAAAAAAAAAAGGTCAAATACTTTTTCTTAACCTTTTTAGTCATTGACATAATAGCAACAAAAGTGACAACACACAAAGCTAGATTCAAAAAAAAAAAAAAAAAATCTTAGGAAACTAAAAATTACTGCTAAATATAATCAGTTAATTTTGATTCATATCTGAAATTTCAAATCTCATTACTGACCATGGTCTTGTTCTGAATCATGGAGTTCTTGCAATGAGCAATTGCACCTTGAATTGCACTCTGTAACTCCTCCATCGAAGACGTGTCGCTGTTATACATTCCTCCAACCCTACTCGTCCCTGTACTCGTACCCGTACTCGTACCCATGAACCCGGTTCGACTAAGCACACCCGAATGGCTCGGTGAGGACCTCATCGAAGATGGACAGCTCGAAACACAGCTTTTCCTACGTGGGTACCTCAAATTCCCCGAAAAAGATTGAGAGATTAATCCACTAACACTTTCTTTCCTCGTACTGATCTTATCACTGTGTTCTTTCGCAGCTAACAAAGACACAGTTTTCGCCGTTGTAGAACTCGTCGTAACAAGTCCTCCTCCTCCTCCTCCTCCTCCCATTTTTTGTTGTTGCTGTTGCTGTTGTTGTTGTTTTTGGGAGAGTTTTTCATACAAAGGCTTCACTTTCTTCAAATACTTTCGTATAACCTCTTTGGCTGTAGAGCTCATTCTTTTCACTGATGAACCGGATACAGTATCTGGGTCACGTGTCTTTGGATCTTTTTTGAACACAGATGAGAATCTTGACAACGAGAAATACTTGGGTTTCTTGATCTGGGTGTTAGGGTTGTGAAGGCGTTTGAACTCGTCGTCCTCAGTGACTGAGCTGGGTCTTGACGAGTCACACTCGGCCAGCAATAAGAGGTCGCTGTTGAAGGAAGAGTGAGAGTCGTTGGAGCTGCCTGTGGAGTCACGAGAGGCGGTGGTGGTGGTGTCTGAGGAGGAAGAGGTGCTTGAGGAAGCTAAGAGGAGAGTACGGACCATGGAGAGGCGAGGAGAGGTGTGGAGAGGTAAGAGTTGGCCTTTGTAGAAGAGCTCGTCGGCTGGGCAGAGAGTGGTGGAGGATCTGCGTGGGGAGAGAGAGATGGTGAACTCGAAGTCTGAGGAGGAAGAGGATGAGAATGAGTGGGATGGTGAAGGTGGGAGTGTGTGGGATTTGGAGGGTCTCTCTGTTCTCCTCCCCATTGTTGATTGCTACATCATCTGTCTAGAGTGTTGAGAGAGAGAGAGAGAGAGAGAGAGAGAGAGAGAGATGGATTTGAGAGCAAAGTTTGGAAGGGACTCGATTGGGTACTTCTTATAATGGTTTTGAGAGGTAAATTGACCCACACTTTTTTTTTTTTGGCCTTTTCCTTTTTACCTGTACTGATGCTACTTTTATGATCTACCTATCATAATAAAAGTTGGGTTACTAAACTTATTATTCCGAAACTTAACTTTAAAATTTCCAATAAGTAATTTGGGCCATGCTAAGGGAAAATTTGAATTTTCTTTCGTTTAATTATGTATCTACTGAATGTTTGGTAACCATGCATACAACTGTAGGACTATTTACATCCAATAAATGGTCTGGTACTCAAAAGAATTGGCTTTTGAAGGAGGCTTTAAAAGCTTCCTCCCGCATTAAAAACTAACAAAAGTTCATTAAAATCAAAGACTTTAGGTTAACGTGGCTCAACAATATTATTGAATTCAAACTTATTGGGTGGCTTTGAAAAGCTATTGAAACCCCCCCTCCCCCCCCCACCCCAAAAAAATCCCCAAAAAAAAAAAAAAAAAAAAAAAGTAGGATAACAATATTTGACACGACCCAATAGGTTAAAGTTAAAGTTTAATAAGTTTGTATCAAATTTAGATCTATACTAATAGATTCGTTAAATAAACAAGCCATTCCAAGTTTGACCCATGAAGCTCATTTGAGCCATTTGACCCATTTAACTGAATTTTAAATTTACCAATTTATTTTAAAAAATATATTAGATTAGTTGTGTACTCATGTTAGGTCGTGTATTGACTATAACATGACTCATTTATTAAATAAGTTAAGCGAATCATGTATTATCGTACAGCTTATTTAATAAACAAGTTATGTTAGAGTCAACTAATCATGACACGATTAATAAATGTTTTGTATTCATGTTAATTTTTTTTTAAAAAAATTTGAGAGAGTTTCAACCTATATCGTCTATTCCTAATAATAATTTTTTATCATCAAACTAAGATATTAATTAATTTTTGATATAGGTGGAGATTAAATTCTAAATCTTCTATACAACTATCAAAAATTTTATCAATTAAACTAACAATAGCATGCATATTCATATTAACCTATATAGATATAAGTCGACACAACAAGACAACTAATATACCAACGTTGTGGGTGGAAAACAAAAGTTACTTTGTTGGTGGTCCATGCGCACAAGAGGTTGGGGGCGGAAGGAACGGGCCACCAGTTTCCGTGGTGATTAATTAGGCAAGTGGTGGGTTGTGTTTTCTTAATTAATTTTTACACTTCACCTTTTTCACGTTAAATAGCTGGGTGTTGGAAAATGGTGGATCTGGGGGTTCTGATGGAATCACATGGGTGAGTTCGAAACGTCTCTTTCAGTGCCTTCGTATCCCCGCCCTGTGTTATTTGTGTGATCAGTCATGTGTTTGTGATTTACACAAGGTTAGGTGTCACGTGCCCTGATCATGAAATGTGGGGGTCTAGATCATGGGTTTGATGAACTCTCAGAAAGGTTGAGTTTTGATATTTTTATAAAGGGATCTCTTTGTTGGTTTCCTTTTTTTTTTTTGGGTAATTGGGACACCAAAGGTTGCTGTAAATTACAAATTATAGTGTGAGCAATGTGTGCTGACTGCTGACTCATATCACACTTGTTTCGATCTGAAATGTGACTAATTTTTTTTTTTTTTTTTACATTCTTTTAGTGAGTTTAGACCCATTAAACACAGCTGTTTAGGCCCTAAAAGATGTGAATTTTATGATGATTAGTTGTTTGTGAGTGGTGACTTGTGTTATTATATTGCATGCATGTAATGGGTCAACGTGACTTGTTTCCTTTTTATTAACTATTACAATATCTTTTCGATTGTTCCTTTTCTTTTCTATCCATTTATTATAAAACTTGTTTACAGACGCTGGTATTTATTAATAAATTAAAAAAAAAATTTAATATTTTAATATTTTTTTATTTCTCATAAAAGTCAAGTCAAAAGTTTTTTAAAAAAATTGTTAAAAACTGACCTAAAAACACCCGTTAACGGGACTCTTATATGAAATCAAATGGATTAACAAAGATGCTTAGTGTTTTTCACACAAACCAAAAAAAAAAAAATGCAGATGCCCAAACTGGTGGATCCGCAGCATTAACTAATTATTAGATGCTTTGATTAGAAGGAACATTTTTATGTATTATCTTTATGTAGCAGTTTGATATTAACATGAAATTTTTATCAATTTAGGGTCTGTAGCTTTAATTAAGCTTTTAAAATATTGATACCAACTATCTCAGCCTCGAGGAAATTAAACAGACTTCACGTGAGAGAGAAGCATCGACTTAAATATTAATACACTATACTATTATTCATTAGGTAGGACTGTTATCGAATTAATAAGTGAGATTAGATTCTCAAGACCTGATAATAATCCCAACATGAAGAACAACGTTATATATTATTATACTAAGAAATTTATTTACTGTCTGGCAATACTAAGAAATTTATTTACTGTCAGGCAACGAACTAGCATTGGACTTCGAACTATATATGTAACTTTACTGCTGCAATCTTATCGTTAATTTCGTGACAATAATTATTATATAATTAATCTTTTGTACCTTAAATACATCGAAGTACCCAATCATGCCATCAAGAAGTTCGAGGCTTCGAAAAGCCAAGATCAGAAAAAGAAGGTTATATGGAGATTAGAGGCCTTGCCCTAAGGTAGTAAAGACAAAAGACTAAAGACCAAAGAGAAAGAAGAAAATATTATCATCAACAGGTTTAGTGAATTTATGAAAAGGGAATTAGAAACAGATTTTATAAAGAAAAACCAGAAAAAGAATTATAAGAGATTGCAATTGCATAATACTATTTAGATCCAATCTACAAATTGCAGGTATTTTGGTTAGTTGGTTTAGTGTTAACTTAAAAGTCATTGCTTCATGCATGAAGGTTGTCATTTATAATATTTATAGGATTTCTTTTTGATGGATTAACAAAGTTATAGCCCCTTTTCGTGTTAGAACTAATATGCAGATCTAGAAAAGCAAAAGTTGAAATTTGGAAGTTTAAAAATCTAGTATCTTGACAATTTGGACAGCAAATAATTCTTTGCAGGTTGTGAATGAATTAAACTCTTTTATGAACAATTTGGATTCGATTAGATAAAAAAAATTGTTTATGTTCATTTATGTAACAAAAGAGTCAGGCTCAAGTACAGACTTAGGCTCAACTACTAAATAATCTAAATTCAAAATAATGTATTCATGATGAAGGGGAAAAAAAACTCCTTGAGTATAAATTTATTTATATATATAAAGACTTGATGGGGTTAAGTTTGTAAAATGAATTCATAAGTTATTAAATTATTATTTGTTAATTATTACTAATATAAATACTTCATTTTGAAATAAAAAATATATATACATTTTAACAAGTTTGGTGAATCTAATTTGTATATATTCATGAATGAAAATAATTTTATTTAGTTAAATCCATAATATAATTTATTTATTAATTATTTATTTTTATTTTTGAGAAAGAAGTAAGGGAATTTATTTAAATAAAAGAGAGATCATTCTGGAATACATCATCCAGATCACTAGGTAGCTCTTCTACCCATACAACAGTGTCTGCAGTTAAAACTGCTCTACGTGCAAGAGAATGTGCTAACAAATTACCCTCTCTAAGAGTATGGTGAAAAGTACAGGTCTGTAACGTGGCACCTAATCTACGTGCATCTGCAATCACATGCCCATACATTGTAAGGCATCTACCCGGAGTCTGAAGAGCTTGGACAACCCTTTTACAATCACCCTCCACCAGCACCCTTGTGAAACTCATCTCTGTGGCAAGCTGAACGGCCCTTTTTGCGGCCAATGCCTCAGCCATCTCCACGGATTGGGGCAGCGCCACTTTCTGGCTAAGAGTAGCCAACACATTCCCACGCCAATCCCTCACAACCACTCCCAGCCCCGCGCACCCCAGGTGATCGAACAGGGCAGCATCGAAGTTAACCTTATACAACCTTTCCGACGGTGGAGACCACTGAACAACGGCGTTTCTGGGATTCGACTTGGGCTTCGGTTTGGATATTTTTATAAAAAAATATCATATTTATTTTAATACTCATTTATGTAAATTGAGGAAATCAATTATCCCTTAATTAATATTAGATATATTAATTGCTAAATTTTGAAATTTAAATATAATTCAAAATTTGAATAGCTATTGTCAATAGTTTTAATCAGGATATTTATGAACATTAACATGATATTAATACTATAATTGCCAGCATATTTATTACAAATATATATTTTCCATTCTAAATGTTTTGTATTCAAACGTTCTTATTTGAATATGACATAATAATGTTATATACGAAAGAATTTCAACACTTAAATATATAACTATTGTTGAATTATTTTATGTTACCGTATATACATAAGTGTTTACTATTTGGTTTAATGGGTAGTGGTCAAACAGTTAACAACTTTTTGTAACATTTATTCAAAAAGAAAACTTTTGAAAAGGTATTGTTATAATGGGTCATTAAATGCTTGGCATTAGGATCCTTTCTTGTTCTTTTTTTGTTCTCATCGTACAAAAGGTTTTGACCGGTTTATATATATATATATATATATATATATATAAAGAAAGCTATTGATTACACATTGATTTTAGTAATTTTAAGATCATTTAAAGTTTTAAAGATAGCAAATATTTTATTTTTTGGCTAGAGAGATGCTACATCTATAATAATTTTACAATATTTTTACAACAAATCACAGGTGGTTAGCTGTTATTGGTTGAAATTTGAAATTAACACTAAGATTACTTTTTTGCCCCAACAGTAACAACCAATAACAACCTACCATTTAGGATTTGTTGTAAAAATATTGTAGACATATCATTTCCCTTTTGGCTAAGGACATGCAACATGTCTAGCCCTATATATATGGAAAGAAATAAAAGTTTCAAATATACACATTTTTATTTTTGAATTAGAAAGATGCAGACTTTTCAAACATCTTACTACTCACAAAAATATTCTATCTTTTACAAAAAAAAATTGGGAAAAGAAAGTACTATAGAGAGCTTATATCTTACGAGCAGTGTAGGCTTGCAAAGATAATCAACAAAGGTGGCTGGGCTGTTGTATCCTTGGGACAACATGTAGAAACTATTTGTCTAACTACATCGGATATACCGTACCGTAGACGGCACAATTTGTCTCAAGACAGTGACTTAGTTCACGCCTCATCTCTACCACCTCTTTTGGCAAAACCAAATTGTGTAATTTCTAAGGAAAATTCAGGTATTATCTCTTCTTTATTTCCAACAATTTGTGAAGAGATACAAATTTTAGTCATAGTTTATAATATATATTATAACAAACAAATTAATCAAGTAACTCATAAAATAGTTTAAACTTATTTAATAGGAATATAAAAAAGTTTTAACATGAAATTTTCTTTGTTGATAAGCTTTAGCATAGCTCATATTTGAAATAAAATAAAATGAACGATCCTCAATTATTAATACCGATGAGCATAAATTATCAAACCTATTTTAAGGCGCAATGGGAATTCATTCAGTAAACTTAACCTAAATATAACAATAAATAAACTGCTTACAAGTTTTAGGCTTTCTTTTTGCATATGGACTTGGATTAGCTTAGCTGATTACTAGATTTGTCTGTATTGAATTGGAGTTATCCTAATTTTATGTTTCTTACTCTTTGGATCCGAGTTGAGGATATATTATGTAATCTCATATTATGTTCAATGCAAGTTTGCATTGTTTAATTTGATATTGGATTTTTTTTTTTTAAATAAAAATGATAATTTATTAAAATGCACAATAGACATTAGTATAATGCTAAGCCCATGTTTTTTTTCCACGTAGGATTATCTACTCTTATAATTGGAATAGAATGTTTTGGTATACAATATCCATTTTTCACTATTTACAAAACTATCCTTTTGCTTAGTTAAATATTTTCTAAAAATAAAAATTAATGACAAAAAGTATTCTTACAAATTATTATAAGATATGTTGAAACAAATAAAAAAATTAATGGGTAAATTAGTCAAGTTGACAAAAATATTTTAAATATATACCTAATTCCGTAACCCGTATTTTTATCAATAGTTATAATTATAACAAAAAAAAAATCAAAAAAAAAAATCATATTGAGACAGTTACTTATTTTGAACCAAAAAAAAAAAAAAGTATAATACAATGGATCTAAACATGGTTATAGGCGATATTAAACATATGCATGACATGTACGTCCATGAGGCTAGTTACTTATGTTAGGCTATAAGAGAGTACAGTTAGTATATTTATTTGGAGATTTTTTGAGATTTAGTCCATGGAGGAGAGGCTTGGGTTGTTAGGCCCAAAATTTTTGATTCATTTTTAGCCCAGTACAGAATATCTTTGTTTCAAATTAAGATTTGGTGTGTTGTGTTGAAAAAGGAAAATTGTACTATAGTATCTTGTATTTTTCCCTGTGAGTAGTGAAATCACTGTAACTCTAGACACGTTGAAAAAATTACCGAACCACGAAGATATTATCTTATATGATTGTTTTTTTTTTTTTTAATGTATATTTCTTATTATTTCTTTCTATTTTTGTGTCTCATAAATCTGAAATTTTTTTATATATTCCCTTACTGGGGCAAAGTAAATAATTTAGTGCAAAATAACCAGCGAAGGGGTGGTTATTTCTGTCTCTGGGAATGCAAACAAAGAACCATTGATGCATACAATGATTACTTGGGAGGCCAAGCCAATGATCGATCGATGTGTCTATTGGAGTGTCAGAGATACTTTTTTTAATCTTCTGTGCATGTTTGATTTTGGGACCTTGAATTAGCAATCTATTATACTTGAATTAGCAAATTTAATTGGAGAAGATATTTAGGAAATCCAAAGCTTGAAGTTTGTGTGCAAGAAATAGAGAGCTAGCAAATCCAACTGTGTACAGTACGACAGAGATCGAGCACAGAACCTTACAGTTGGTGAATGAGATGGACTAGAGATGGGGCGGCTGGCTCTACATGCTGCTGCCATGTTGTATATTTACTGCTCATTCTAGAGTTGTCTTTTTCCAGGATGATTAACTGGTCCCAAACAATATCGTGTTTATCTTCTTCCCATTATTAAAATTATCCTGGGAATACAAACTAGAAAGCCCTACATATTGGGTTCAGACTTAAGAGAGAATGATCCCATAATTATATAAACAAAAACAACAATTGAGCCAGAGCTAGCTGGTTTTCCTCAAAATGCGTTGAGGTGCAACAGTTCGGAAAATGTTTTTATTTTCTATATAAACAAAGCCGTTCATTATTATTATACGGATTGAAAAAAATACAAATATATGAATTATTGGTTCGGCAAATTTAGATTATTATATATCACTCTTGCGGTATAAAATCATGGTGTAACATGTATTTCCCCATTCTGGTCGTTGTAGTGCCTGGTACTCGACCATTGGCTTGAGGCATTTTTTTTATCTTAAGGAATACTTTTTTTGTTTTTGATATGTATGTATAGACTCAATAGTTGAAAGATATGGGAGATTTAAGTCTTGGACGTTTCTATTAGAAATATCAAGAAGTGTCAATTGAATTGCAATTTTCTTGACAACAATATGAGACTAGTTCGTAGTTAATCTTAATCCCAGTTTCAATACAATATGTCAAGATACTATAAAGAAGAACAGCAAGGCTCAGGACAAATTACAAGACCAAGAGAAGAAGAAACTCCACAACTCTGCTTAAACGACAGTGAGCAGAGTTTTGTACGTTTGTTCTTATTCTGCCTTATACGACCTGTAGCTTTTGTTTTATTTTATATAGCTTTAGTAACTGGCGTGTGAATAGCACGTGATGGTTGTTAGTTCTGTTAGTTAGAGGGTAGTAAGTTAGTTAGTTAGATCCTCTCTTTTCCTTACTCGTGTATATATATAAACAGAGCATTATTGTAATCATTTCAATTTCAATACAACAGAAATTCTTCTTCCTCTGTTTTCCTAATATGGTATCAGAGCTATTTTTGGCTTTCGCTTAAGTTTTCTCAAAAAAAAATTCCCAATTTTTTTTCCCCCCAAAAGTTAGGGTTTTCTTCATCAGAGTCTTGAAGCTTTATCCATGGCTTCCTCTGATTCTACGAGCATCACCATTGATGAATCGCATCCCTTCTTTCTTCACCATGCTGAGAATCCTGGTGCGATATTAGTTTCACAACCATTGATTGGAGGTGAAAACTATCCTACGTGGGCATGTTCTATGGAGAGAGCTCTCAGGATCAAGAGCAAGTTCTGGTTAATTGATGGATCAGTTCCTCTAACCTCAGCCATGGAGAAAGTTCCTCTTTTGGTTCAAAGCTGGGCACGATGCAATGATATTGTGGTTTCTTGGATCATTAATTGTGTTTCTCTCAGGATTGCCACAAGCATGGTGTATCGTAAAACTGCTAAGGAGGTTTGGAATAAGCTTCAAAGCATGTTTTCCCAGGGTAATGGACCTAGGATTTATCAATTGCAGAAGGATCTAGCGAGTGTTTCTCAAGGTGAACTCTCTGTGACTGAGTTTTTCACCAATCTTTCAATTCTATGGGATGAATTACAGAACTACGAACCACTTCCTACCTGTTCTTGTGAGAAGTGTGTATGTAATGTGAATGAGAAGATCTCGAAGATTCACCACAGAGAAGCTGTTATGCAATTTCTGATGGGTCTCAATGATTCTTTCTCTCATGTTCGAGGGCAAATTTTGCTGATGGATCCTATCCCATCTGTTGAGAAAGTGTTCTCTTTGTTGGTTCAAGATGAAAAGCAAAGATCAGTTGGGCAAGGCAGCAGCAATGGTCTTTTTGTGGAGTCCACAGCACTTGCAACAAAGACTATGAACTTTGATTCCAAGATCTTCAAGAAAAGAAAGGAGAAGCCAACTTGTAGCCACTATGGTTTGCGTGGACACACCATGGAGAAGTGTTACAAACTCCATGGTTATCCTCCTGACTACAAGACCAAACCAAGGGCTAATCAAGTTTCATCCTTTGATGCTGTTCATGACTCAGATATTACCACTCAGCAAGCCTTTCCTTTTACAATGGAGCAATGCAAAAAATTACTTGCCATGGTTGGAAGGGATGAGACTCAGACCAGCACTGTTGCCATGGCAAATAATGTTGCTTTCAATCAAGCTTCATGTTCTCAGTCCACACCCCTAACAGGTAATCTCAAGCACTCCATATTTTCTGCTAAATTAGTGAACAGAACTGCCTTTGGTATAGATACTTAGGTCATGGATACAGGTGCAAGTGATCATATAGTTTGTTCCATATCTCTTTTTCAGTCTTATACCACTGTTTCTCATTGTGTTGTGGAATTGCCAAATGGTGAATCAGCACATGTCACTCACATTGGCACTGTTAAACTATCTAATTCCCTCACTCTTGATCATGTTCTTTGTGTCCCTTCTTTTTCATTCAATTTGTTGTCTGTGAGCCACCTTACTCAAAAATTGCCCGTATGTCTTGTGTTTTTATCCCAATATTGTTTCATTCAGGGCCTTTCATGTTGGAAGACGATTGGAGTGAGTGAAGTCCATAATGGTTTGTATCTGCTACAGAAAAGCACTTCCAGGACTACACCTTCTCTGTCAGATCATCTTTCTATTCACAAGTTTCCCAAATCTGCTTGTTCTTCTTCTGTTTCTCATAAAGACATGTCAATCCTATGGCATTTTAGATTAGGTCATCCATCTTTGAGTAGAATGTCAGTTTTACAAAGTGTATTACCTTCTTTTTCTGCCCAATGTACTGATGTTTGTACCATCTGCCCTTTAGCTAAGCAGAAAAGATTGCCTTTCCCTTCTCACAATAATATGTGTAATGAACCTTTTTCATTAATTCATGTGGACGTTTGGGGTCCATATTCTATTTGTACCCATGATGGTTTCAAATTTTTCCTTACACTTGTTGATGATACTACCAGATCTACTTGGGTGTACCTTATGAAATCAAAATCTGATGTTAAGCATCTTTTACCTTCTTTCTATACCATGGTTCACACCCAATTTAACACTGGTATTAAATCCATTAGGTCTGACAATGCCCTTGAATTCTCCTTAATTGATTTTTATAGTGCTTATGGTATTGTGCATCAAAAGAGTTGTGCATATACACCACAGCAAAATTCTGTGGTTGAAAGGAAGCATCAACATCTTTTGAATGTTGCCAGATCACTCAAAATTCAATCTAACCTTCATTCTGCGTATTGAGGTGAATGTATCCTCACTGCCACCTACCTCATCAATAGGTTACCTGTCCCCTTGCTACACAACAAGTCCCCTTTTAAACTTCTTTTTCATAAACAACCATCTTTTAATCATCTTAGAGTGTTTGGCTGTTTATGCTTCATCTCTACTCCTTCTATTCATAGATTGAAATTTGACTCTAGAGCATTGCCTTGTGTCTTCCTTGGTTATCCCTTCAATATGAAAGGTTACAAAGTCCTTAATCTGCATACTAGGAAGATTTCTATTTCTAGAGATGTCATCTTTCATGAATCAATCTTTCCTTTTTCTCCATCCTATACATCCTTGTTGTCTAATTCTCCCCCTTTATCAATTCCTCTACCTACTTCTTGTAATCCTACCTTTGATATTTCCTCTAGTCCTGGTTTCGTTTCTACAGGTACACCTCTCAGTACTTCACATAGTCCTTCTTCCATTTTGATTGGTTCCTTACCAATACACTTGCCTACTACTCCTCACACTGATTCTGTTCCAGATCAGTTTCCTTCTTTTTCTGTTGCTCATCCTGCTGTGTTGCCCGGTCATTCCTTTTCCTTGTCTGTTGATACACCTGCTGTGTTGTCTGATCAGTCCATATCCTTACCTACTGCACCTCCTGTTGTCTTACCAGATCAATCCCTTTCCTTGCCCCCTCCTCAGTCTGTTTCCCTTAGAAAATCTGCTAGGGTCAGTAATAAACCTGCCTATTTGGCTGATTACAGGTGTAATCAGATCTCTTCCAACACTTGCCATCCTTTGTCTTCTTATTTGTCATCTCACAGGTTATCACCTAAACACTTGCACTTCTGTAACATGATCTCCTCTATTGAGGAACCTAAGTTCTATCACCAGGCAGTTAAGAATTCCAAGTGGAGAGATGCTATGGCTGCTGAGATTTCTGCTCTTGAAGCTAACCATACTTGGATTCTCACTTCTTTACCTTCTCATAAGAAGACCATTGGGTGTAAATGGGTATATAAAGTGAAATATAATTCTGATAGGAGTGTGGAAAGGTATAAAGCAAGGTTGGTTGCTAAGGGCTTCACTCAAAAGGAAGGTCTTGACTATCTAGAGACTTTTTCCCCCGTTGCCAAATTGGTTTCTGTCAAATGCCTTTTTGCAGTGGCTGCTGTGCAAGGCTGGCATCTTTGTCAATTAGATGTTAATAATGCTTTCCTTCATGGAGATTTGAAGGAAGAGGTTTATATGGATCTTCCACCAGGTTTTCACAGCAAGGGGGGGCTTGTATGTAAGCTTGTTAAGTCATTGTATGGTCTCAAACAAGCAAGTAGGCAATGGTTTGCCAAGTTCTCCACTGCCTTACTCATGCTGGGCTTTACTCAATCCAGGGCTGATTATTCTTTGTTTGTCAAGAAAACTTCTACTTCATTCATTACTATTTTAGTGTATGTAGATGATATCTTGATTGCAAGTGATAACAAGCAGGCAGTTGATGAGTTAAAAGTCCTGCTTGATCAGCAATTTAAATTGAAGGACTTGGGTGCTTTAAAATTCTTTTTGGGTCTTGAAGTGGCAAGAACAAGAAATGGCATCAGCTTGTGTCAAAGGAAGTACATATTAGATTTGTTGAGTGATACTGGCATGTTGGGGTGTAAACCAACCAAGATTCCAATGGATCCTAATGTCAAGCTTAGTAAGTATGAAGGCAAGGCTTTGCAAGATCCGAGCTCTTATAGGAGATTGATAGGAAGACTTTTATACTTAACTATAACTAGACCAGATATCACCTTTGCTGTGAATCGGTTGAGTCAATTCATGGCTCACCCTAAAGAGCCACATCTATATGCAACCAATAAGGTACTGCAATATCTCAAAGGGACACCAGGTTAGGGTTTGTTCTTTTCAAGCAAATCAGACCTGCACTTGAAGGCATTCACAGATGCAGATTGGGCTTCCTGTCCTGACACCAGAAGGTCTGTGACTGGTTTTTGTGTATTTCTTGGTGAGTCTTTAGTGTCCTGGAAATCTAAGAAGCAACAAACAGTCTCAAGATCTTCAGCAGAATCAGAGTATCGAGCCATGGCAGTAGCTATTTGTGAAGTCATTTGGCTTTTGTATTTACTTGGTGATCTTCAAGTCAAGCATCCTCAAGCAGCTTGTCTCTTCTGTGACAATCAGGCAGCTCTACATATTGCTGCAAATCCGGTCTTCCATGAGAGGACAAAGCATATTGAAATTGATTGTCACCTAGTGAGGGATAAGGTTTTGGAAGGATTCATTAGAATGCTACATGTGAAGACAAATGCTCAAATTGCAGATTTGTTAACAAAGGCCTTAAATGCTCATCAATTTTTCTTTCTTGTGTGCAAGTTGAATATGGTCAACATTCATGCCCCTCTTCCACTTGAAGGGGGGTGTCAAGATACAACAAAGAAGAACAGCAAGGCTCAAGACAAATTACAAGACCAAGAGAAGAAGAAACTCCACAAGTCTGCTTAAACGACAGTGAGCAGAGTTTTGTATGTTTGTTCTTATTCTGCCTTATACGACCTGTAGCTTTTGTTTTATTTTATATAGCTTTAGTAACTGGGGTGTGAATAGCACGTGATGGTTGTTAGTTCTGTTAGTTAGAGGGTAGTAAGTTAGTTAGTTAGATCCTCTCTTTTCCTTACTCGTGTATATATATAAACAGAGCACTATTGTAATCATTTCAATTTCAATACAACAGAAATTCTTCTTCCTCTGTTTTCCTAATACAATATGATGCAAGAAATGAGAGCTAAAGAATAGAATGAAAGCGAAGTTAGTTTGTGGGTTTGATCTTACCCGCAAGTCCGTAACAATCCTTACACACAAGATGCTGAATGGATGCGTGCTTTTCACACAGTTTAACAAAAGATTTTGGGCAGCTAGTTTTTTGTTGGGCTCCGTCAGGGTGTAAGTTGTGCTTAAAGGTAGATCTAAGACTTGGAAGCCCAAAATAATTAAAAGCCCATCTTCTCCCCAATTATGCTAGTCCAACCTACCATTAATTAGGGGGCCTGACCTATATCTTGATTCATGACATTTTAAAAAGATTAATCTTTGACTTCAGAAAGAAAAAGAAAAAGATCAAGCTAAAAAACCAAAAGGCCCACTTTCATTTAAATTTTGAACTTCATTTTTTTTTTTTAGCTTAAAGTTGCATTTCGCATTGACTTATTAAAAAGTTAACTTATTTTATTATTTAATTTATTTTTGTTATTATTTATGAGTTTTATTATATTTTTTTTACTATTTATAAATCTCATTATATAATTTTTATTTTTATTTATTATACTTTCAATAAAAAAAATTAATTTTAATTAAATAAATTGTTCAAAACTGACACTAAATTTCGAACTTATTTGTTCAGTTAAGGTTCAAGCACCTCAATACTAGTTTATGTTTATCTCCTTTGTCTTTTTTTCTTCTTTTCCTTTTGGTCTCACACAATTTTCAATGAAAAAAATTTAATTTTAATTAAATAAGTTGTTCGAAACTGACACTAAATTTCGAACTTATTTGTTCAGTCATGGTTCAAGCACCTCGATACTAGTTTATGTTTATCTCCTTTGTCTTTTTTTCTTTTCTTTTTGGTCTCACATCATTTTTCAACTTCTTCTTCTTTTTGGTTGAGAAGGACACCATTTTCAATTTGATTAGACGTTTCTTTATGTCATAAGTTATGGATAAGTCTAATGTTTTTAACTGGACTCCATTCTTACAAAATATAAGATTTTGGAGATAAGATCATATAAGTGATAGGCCACGGACTCATCGCTGTTTTCTAACCTACTAACCCAATGAACCTGGATGAAAAATAAATAAATTAATAAATAAATAAAAGTGATAAGGGAGTCTTGTACAGACTTGAGACTTGAGACTTGAGACTTGAGACTTGAGAGTGATACTTTTTTTATTTTTTAATAGAAGAATGAAAGTGATACAGGTGATAAGAGTATCAAGAGTAAGGCTCTTATCTCTTTCTTTGTATGTGTTAAAATACTTAATATTTTAAAAAAAAATCAATAAATTAATCTCACATTAAAAAATGAGTGTGAGTTTAAGATGTTTAAAGTCTGTACTGTGTATTCAAGAGTTAAGTTTTTTTAGATATACAACATTGTCAATTTCTTTAAGACATTCTCCCCTCTTCGTGTATATATATGTTAAAATACTTAGTATTCTTAAAAAAAAAAAAAAAAAGTGATAAGAGTAAGAGAGATTGAAATTCATGCTTATAATAAAGCATATTATCACTTTCATGAAGCACATTAATAACAATTCTCTCTCTCTCTCTCTCTCTCTCTCTCACACTCACATAATTATCTCCACAATCTTCATAACTCATGAGACAAGAATGTTAATTTGGGAGTTAATGGTGGCGCATGAGAGCAAACACTCTTCAAGCCTTAGATGGAGTTTGCTCCCTTAGACCATGAATGCACTATCTTTGTAGATTCCGTTGTTTGAATTAATAAAATTGTTTAATTCAACCTATTAAAAAAAAAAAACACTAAATCACCTCAATTTAAACCAAATCTACAAAATATTTTCAAGTTAATGGTGGCACGTGAGAGCAAAATACTCTACAAGTCTTAGATGGAGTTTGCTCCGCTAGACCATGAATGTACTGTCTTTGTGGATTCCATTGTTTGAATTAATAAAATTGTTTAATTCTATCTATTAAAAAAAAAGAAATCACCTCAATTTAAACCAAATCTACAAAATAGTTTCAAATTGATCAAAGTGAACTGAATTGGACGGAACTAAACTGAATGAAACGAAATAGACCGCATGTATCAAAGTGGACCAAACAAAGTGAACTGGACCAAAGTATACCAAAAAATGTTCTAAGATATTCCTAGACCATACATTCCATTATCAAAACTCATAAAAAAGAGGAGGGGCGGGGGCTCGGGCGTTAGGAGGTTTACAATTTTGTCTTCTTTACCGTCTTCTTTTTTTACCTACTACCAATTTTTATATTTTTCAGTCTTCATTAAAATAAATGGTAGATGGATAAGTTGTTGGTTGCTCATATTCTGTCTTTGTTCTTTGATTTAGGATTATGGCTGCCCATTAAAAATGATTAATTCTTAGGTAAGTAATTATCATGTTTTCAATTATATTAACTGTTTAAAAAAAGGATTTGAAATGGTTTTCAATAATACGTAGTACATATTAATTGCACGTAGAAAAGATAGGTTGAGAAATACAGAAAGTTGTAACTAGGAACATGGATTGTATAAAAAAGGAGAAACAAATCCATTATTTTAGGATCATCAAATCTATGAAAGTTAAATTGGATTAAGCACATGCCTACTTTACGTACATATTTTGGCTATATGCCAATTTTTAGTTGAATGGTTTTATGGAGTAAACCAAAACACATTTGCAATCAGATGAATATGAAGTTGATTCATTAATTAAGGATCTGGATTGCTAAATTGAATTTTTTTTCTCCAATAAATGAGAATTTGCTTCCTAATATGAAAGGGTTCCAATTATTGAAATTGTGAGTGTTACATTGAAGATGCCAAGCGGGACCACATATTGAGCTATTCAGTACAATAATTTTAGCCCTAAAATTTGTTTATGTATTTAAATGGTTTTGCAACTTTACGAGTTGGTGTTACCAATATTTTCTATAGGCTCAATTTGTTTATTTATTTGGGTGAGAAGTGTTCTATATTTACTTAACACTCATCGTTATCATGTAATTGTGTGTCTTTTTTTTGTGTAGTACTTATTTTATAATTAAGTTTTTTCTAATATAGTTGTTAGGACATACGTGAATAAATGTTAGGAACATATGTTAATATAGAATTGGCTAATTCTTTGACAAAATGCACTTTACTTGTAACTAAGTAGATTTAGGATGTGTTTAATGCTTCAAGAAATAAAGTTTCAAGTTCAAGTGTTAAAACCATGTAAGTTTGTCCAAGAAACAAGTGGAGAAGTGCTGGATTTTAAAACTCAACAGCTAATATTTATTGAGATTTAAAAAGTTATTTCAGCCCGATGCTCGATAGCTGTTTGACAGATAAGGTATATAACGAGGTTTATGAAAATTAGTTTTTCAGAGCTGATTTCACTCCAATCCATGAATAGATATTTGGGCTTTCTTTTCTCACAACCCTAAATATATATAAGGATTTTTTAAGGGTCATTACAGTGAATGCAACTCAATGCAAAAGTTTTTTCACAAGCATATTATGAAGCCGAGACATATGCCCTAATTTATCTTTCTATTCAAGAAGCTGCTGTGTTTGTATACTGTAGGGTTTTGTGATCAAGGAGCTTTGTAATCTTTCTTGTGTGATGAACTGAAAAACTTTGCAGCCAACATCTTTCTGAAGTTTGTGAGTAAGTCGCGTACTAGGATCCGCGCATCGAATTGGTTAGTCACGTACTGGGAGCCGTGCATTAAAATTCGAGATTGTCACTACAGAATAAATCCAATTGGGTATTGGAGTAAGAATTCAACTGTAAATTGGTATAAGGTACTGAGATTTTTTTACTTATAACCGCTTGTTGTGATAATAGTGAATTCTCGAGAGTGGTGACCTTAAAATCAGTCGGTAGAATTTTTGCCATGTAGGTTTTCCCCATTCGTAAATAAATCACTATGTCAATTTATTTTCTATTGCATTTTAACTTAGTTGGTGATTTGTTTGTACTACCATGCTTATTACTTGCAAGTTGAATTAATTAATTAATTTGGCTAATTAATTGGTTAATTCATCACAAGAGGTTAGTACATTCTTGACCTATTAATAGTTATTAACAATATGTGTTTGCTTAAATATTGTGTTCATTTTATTTTATTTTATATATCTATATTATATATAAGAGGATTCCTCTCTTTCAACTGGATTTTTTTGTAGTTCAAAAATACCCTCATTAATGAAGGGTAACTTCTTTTAGAAATAGGGTCACAAATGTCAAATAAAAATTTTTATTTTGAATTCAAAAAGAGAATTCCTAAAATTAAAGATTTTTTTTTTCAATTTAGGATTTTTTTCCTTTACGTTCAAACAAAAAAATTTCAATTATTACTTATCTCTAAAGTTTATCATTTTTATTTGTTTAAAAAATAAAAAATATATATTTCTAAATTATAATATATGTAAATTATTAACCTTTACAAAAAAAAAATTTCGAAAAGCATCTGCGCACGCACATAAGTGAATGCTTAGAAGCTAGTATTGTTATATCCTATTAGCTTCAATGCTAGATAACTTAATAAAACTGTTTAATCCCCTCTCTCTCTCTCTCTCTCTCTCTCTCTCTCTCTCTCTCTCTCTCTCTATATATATATATATATATATATATAAAAAGGCAAATCACCTCAATTTAAACCAATCTACAAAATATTTCCAAGTTTATCTTCCTTATAAATCAGTTAACTTAAAAAATTATATCATTTCGTTTATGAATAACTAAGAATTAGTTTACGGTTCATACCTATAAGTTCCATCCATTCATTTTTTTTAAAATAAAAAATAATATATTATCACAATATCTTTTCTTTTTAAAACTATTTAGATAATTAAAAAAAAAAAAAGATATGGCTCAAGTTTTTTATGGAATGAAGTAAGTAGAACCTACTATTAAACGTGACTCGTTATACTATAAATTCTCAAAAAAAAAAAAAAAAGTAGAAAAAAGAAAAGAAAAAAAAGATGACTTGACTAGTTATAATTGTACAACCTCATAAGTCATGTCCAAAATTGACCCGGAAGCCCGTATCTACATGCATGCGGCCCACTTATACGTCATGGACCTCGTGGGTTCGTACAGTATATGCACCCAAAAAGGCCGAGACAACAGCATTTTACCAAAAAAAAAGAAAAAGTGGATTGAGTTGACTTCGTTAATTCTGTACCTTCCCCTCCATTATTTTATAAAAGTAATATAATCCACAAAATTTTCACAATAAATTAAAAGTGATGAGAGCATTCATATCAGTTTGTAAAAAAAAAAAATCATCTATTTTAGTATAAAAAAATATATTTTTTTAATTTTTATTTTACACACTCACTTTTTAAAATAACTCATATAAGATTATCTATTTTACACTATATTATATTAAAATATCAATTTTTTTTAAAATTATTTATCTTTCTTCACACATAAATTAATAACCGCTTTTTACTTTTTTCCTCTGGTCTCAAAATACATAAAAAAATAAAAAAATTATATACAAAGTGAATAATATCAACGAAATTTACACCGTTACTTTACAAATTTACTTAACTTACTGTTGTAGAGAATTTAATAGATTAAATATGTAAAATTGATATTTCTGATATTTATTTTATTTTATATTAATTGGTACAAATATTCTAAATTTGTTACCATTTTTAATTTGAATTTATAACTTTTTTTTTTCTTTTTTTCCTAATTAAGATTTGTCATCGAAAGTGCCATGAAAAGACAGCGACTCTCCTTATTTTCTGTTGGATAAAAGTGCCTTATACCTTACTCCACTTCACCACCGAACCCCAACAAAATACCAAACATACAAATAAAAAAACAAAAACCAAAAAAAAACCCCAAAATATCTTTATAATAACAACCCCGTGTAAGGCGTTTCCAATTGTAATTCACTCTCCTTATCTCTCTCTCTCTCTGTCTCTCTCTTGGGTTTGAACTTTGAACTTTTATCCTCTTCCTCTTCTTCTTCTTCTCTTTCACCAAACCCTAATTTCCTCCCAATTCCGATCTCAAAATCTCTCTCCTTAACCTGATTATATTACCCCCCCGAAGCTTTCAGATCTCCCACCCTGCTAGCCAGGTTGATTTCTTTAATTTTAATTTTAATTTTCAATCTCAATCACGATCTGATTTTTTGTTTGTTTGTTATTATTTGCTATAATTTGTGATTGTTGTTGATCTGTATCTCAGGTTGATCAGATTCGAATTTCGCATCTTTTAGATTTTTACTACTTTTAAACGTAAATGCTCGTGCGTGTATGTACGCGTATAATTGTATATATTGATGGATAATAGGTGTACCATGTTATCTGATCGCGGAACCGGGTCGATTATTTATGCTTGTATTGGTTAATTGAATAATTAATTGTGAGATTACCAACTTTTAATAGGAATTAGAATGGAAATTAAGCTGAATTTGATAAAATATTGAATTGTTTTTATTAAAAACCTTCTTAATGTGATATGTCAGATTGTTTATAAGGAAAATTTAATGTAGAGCTGGAAAGATTTTTTTTTTTTTTTTTTTTTTAAATCTCTTTTATCAATATGGTTAACAATGGACGTTTTTATAATTTCGTTAATTTAAGGCTGCACGCGTCCAAATCTTGCAAAAATAGGATCTTTGTGAACTGGTTTTTTGGTTATAATGGGGGAGGGGAGATTTGGACCTTGAACGTTTGCGTTAGAAAGGCTAGGAGGTGCCAATTGAGCTATGAGGCTTTTGGCCACTAGGCACGATCTTTTACTTTCTAAGGATAAGAAGGGTACAATAATAAGAACATAAATCGTAGGTTGTTACTTGTTGAACGTTTGGTTTATAATTGCTGATTTGTTGAGGAGAATTACTATATTTGTCTTAGATTTTTCTAATATGATCTATTTGTTTCTTGTTGTACAGGAGGAGCAAAGATGTCTTTTACACGGAATTTCAGTTTGCAAGGAGGCGTTGCCAATGATGACTATTGGTCCTCCTTCACTAGGAACAACTTTATCAACAACAATAGGAACAAGACTAGGAACAATTATAACAATAGGAATTTTAGCAATAGCAAAGACTACTCGGCGAAATATTGGCAGCAAAATGAAAACTTTCATCATATGAAAACTGGCAATTTCCATTATGTCAACCCTGATAATTACACTCATGTTAATCCTAATGGTGCAAGTGCACCGTCTTTGAAAAGAAGAAAATTTTCAGCCTCTACTTGGGGAGGTAGTGGTAGACACTATGTGCCGTCTATCGCATATGACCAAGCCCCTTTAACCTGTAACAGCACTATCCCTCCTATTCGATCTAATGTGGAGGCCACTATGGCTACGGGCTGTAAACGTGATCGTTCACATTTAGAAGATGAAGAACCAGTATTCTTGTCACGGGATGAGATTGAAAGGTGCTCCCCGTCAAGGAAAGATGGTATTGATGCACTTCGTGAAGCACATTTACGTTACTCGTATTGCACCTTCCTTCAAAATCTTGGATTGCACCTAGAGTTGTAAGCTCCTCTTCTCAAATTGTTATTTAATTTTGCTGTTTCCATTCTGATTTGAGAAATTGAAATTTTATATATTTCTTACTGATTGGGTTCTAAAAACAATAATTTGCAGTTCTCATTTGAGTCCTTTGTCACCCCCTGATTTTTTTTGACATGTATCTTGCAGGCCACAAACCTCTATTGGCACTGCCATGGTTCTATGCCACCGTTTTTTTGTTCGGCAATCACATGCTTCCCATGATAGATTTGTGAGTATTTCAATTATTATGAATAAAACTTGCAGATTGTTTGTATGAGTTTCATAGATTTGTGATTTTTTTTGCATCCTTTCTATTTTAAAATAGGTTTTTCTAGAAACTACTAGTCCTATTAATCTTTGGAGGAAGTCCAATTTAATCCTCTTATGCTTATTTGAAAATATTATATATATATATATATATAAAATATTTTATTGTAGTAAAATCTGATGAACCATTGCACTTATTTTTATAATTATATTATTAATTAAATTAATAATGACATCACTGGTTCGACCATCAGACGGTGGAAAAATTTTAATCATTTCTAAGATTTAGTGACACTTTCTTTATTTGGGTTGAAATTTAGTTTTAACGGACAATACATCCCACCCTCAACTCCTTATTTTTAGAGGGGATGAGATGAATATTTCCAAAGACCACTGGAAGCCATCTTCTACTTGCTTTTGAAATGTTATTTATTAATCTGGTTGCATATCAGTTTATTAATTCTGATCGGGCTCTGCTGCAGTTGATTGCTACTGCTGCTCTCTTTCTTGCTTCAAAGTCTGAGGAGACCCCACGCCCTTTGAACAATGTAGTGAGAGCTTCTTGTGAAATTTTCCATAAGCAGGATATTTCTTTCTTGTCCTATCTGCTCCCCACTGTAAGTTCTTCATAGCTTCAACAACCCCCGCCCCCCCAAAAAAAAAGAATAAGAAAAAAGAAATTCAGCAAGTTAAGTTTGAATTTAAAAAGGACTGAGATATCTATGATATCCTATAAGATTTTTTTATAAAATTTTGTCAACATGTAAAAATCATATTATGGGACTGTTCTGTCAATTCGGTATTTATTTTTTCCAACATTACATGCGTCTAAAATGGTTTTTGATTATTGAAATACTTGAAACTTTAATTTTTTCTTATGTTGACATGTATTGTGTTAAACAGGATTGGTTTGAGCAATATCGGGAGCGGGTGATTGAGGCTGAGCATGTGATACTGAGTACTCTAAATTTTGAGCTTAATGTGCAGCATCCATATGCTCCTCTTACATCCATTCTTAACAAATTTGGTCTTTCAAAATCTGTTTTGGTCGGTCTGGCATTAAACTTGGTCAGTGAAGGGTAAGTTATCACTTCCAAAATTGTTACTGTTTTTTCAATTGGATGTTGTTAGTGGTGCAATATGTTTGGGTTAGCTGTTTGTTTCATTTAGCATACCTAGCTAGCTCATGTTGTACTTCTCCTAATGATGTGCACCTTATACCTTTTGAGTTAATTTATGCATTAATTCTGACCATGTACCTTTCGTTTGTTGTTTGGGCCGTATATTGTAATAATTTTGTCTTTGCAAAGTAGTTCAGCTGAAAATATAGTATAGGAAGCAGGATTTGGACAGTGATTTTTAGAAGCAGCTCAGCCAAATTGCAGATTTGTTGGGTTCTGGAGGTCGTTCTGACTGAGGAGATGGCTACACTGGTTGTCTTCCCTTTCTTTGAGGCAGTTCAAAACTTGAGTTTTGTTTGTGTCAATAATTTTCTTCTTTGAGCCACTACTCTATGTAGTTATTCTGGTTGGGATATTGATATTTTTGGCATGCATATAATTGCAGGGTCTACACAAGATTAGCGTGCTCGCATGTATGATATTCTTACCTGGCGGATTGATATGCTGTTCATGGAAAGTTTTGTTTTACATCTGAAGTTGAACTGCCAGTGTGGTGTTGATGACTTCATCACAAATACACCCCCATCAACTTGGTCATTGGCTATTAAAGATAGCCTCAGGACCTCTGACTTATAAATTAAAAAAAATAATAATAATATAAAGATAGCCTCAGGACCTGCAAAATCAGCTTTGCCATACTAGATTGACACTCAATTGTTTTCCCTCCCCACTTTCTGTGGTATCCATGTGAAACTAGTCCTCTAGATTTCTTATGCAAACATATGACTTTTGACACATGGCAACCTATCCACTTGCCGTCCATTTACTGACTTGGAGGTGTACCATTGGCTAGGCAGATAGTAATTTCTTTTTCCTTGTTGCCTATGATTTTTATTACTACCTGGTGAGGGGTATTGTCAGGTAGCTGACAATACCTGACAACCTGAGGTATTGTCAGGTAGCTTATTACTTATTAAATAAAAGGGGGCATTGTCAGGTAGCTGGGGAGATTATTGGGTTTAGCAGATGTTTTGCCAAGTTTTTCTGACTACCAAGATTTGTTATTATTTTTTTAAACTACTTTTATCTGACAAGTTCAACTCATGTATTGTTTTTTAACTTCAAATACTTAAAATGATTTTTTCTTAGTATCCGGGAACTTTGGTTTGATTTCAGTTTCAACCAAGTGTTATGAAAGTACAAATCTTGCCCCAGGAGTTGCTGCTTAATGTAAAGTGTCACATCTGATGTATAGTAAAAGCATTGTGTGGCTGTTTGGGTCAGACTTTCATCTTATTATCTGAATTCTCTTTCCCAGTAAAATAAAAAAATAAAAAATAAAAACTATAAAATGCTTTTGTACCTCTCATCTTGGATGGATAGGTGCTGAAAGATTAGTCAATGCTATAGATGTGAAATGGAAAAATTGGAAGGAGAACAACAAAGTTTATTGACATTAGGTCAAAATGGATTATGTAGCAAGCATTTCCCCCCGGAGTCTTTCTTATTTTTCAGTGTTTATGGCTTAAGATGCAAGTGGTTGGTCAGCAAGTAATGTCAGCCCAGTTAAATTGGACCGCCTTTTACGGTTGCAGTAATCTATTGATGTTGGACAGGTGCAGCTGGGTCAGTGACTTCTAGAGTAGGTTAGTTAGGACTTAGGAAGTATAAGTTCTTTTGAACTTGATCGACTTTGTCTCTGTAAATTATGTGTAAATTATATCCATGAAGTTGTGTTTTAGGTCTGGTGTCTTGAGATTAATGGGAAACCAGGGGAGGGTTTATATGATCAGTCTTTACCAACATATCTAAAGAATAGTTTATATCCTAGAAGTCATCAAATTTATACACAATTCTAGTTTCAATAACTCAGTAATTGAAGAGTTTCCACCTAGCCATTTCAATATTACCTTAAACAAACAAATATATATATATATATATAAAATAAAAAAGGGAAAAGGGAAAAATGAAAAAGAAAAAAGGAGGAAAGTTGGAGAATGTGGATGGAATTTCTCTTCCTGCATCTTGAGACAAGGTGAGAGAATTGAATATTATAACATGTTTAATATCTATATCTTTTCCTTGTCCTTCTCTTTCTCTTCTTCTCATTTTGTTGTGTTGTAAAAAAAAAAAAACTGTGGCTAAGAGCCTTACGGGTCAGTGGCACTGCCCAATCTCCCTTAGGGGAAGAATCTGGGAGTTATTTTCCCTTCTTTTCTTCACTAATATTTTATTACTTACTAAAACACAAGTATGTTGATTGCTGTTGTTGTTGCTTGAGTCCTTGACTAAGTTTTCGTGACCTCCTTGATTCTACCTCATCCATTGATTATGATGAGTCAATTTTTAATAATTTTCACTCTTGCCTTTATCAATTATATTACAGACCACATAAACCTTGTGACATAAGTCCCTCTAATTATCCTTACCCACCTTGCTCACTTGGATTTTTGGGGCTGATCTCATGTCTATGAATTTTGGTACTAGTATGTATACCATTCACACTGGATACACCCCTCCTCCACTCCCCCCATCCCAACCCGACAAATGAGGGTCTTCATGACCATGTTCTCTCAACCTTTATATTAATATATCATTGAAGAATATTTAAGAAATAGGGTACATGAGTCCTTTCATGCTATTTGCTACTTTGCCTTTAAAATATACTTTCCAAATTATTATGGAACTGTTATAATCCTTTTTGACCATTATGTCATAATCACTTTTGTACATTTATTTATTTTGTTGTCATCATTGTCGTCATCTTCATCATCATTTACTTTTCTGTTACTTCTTTTTATTCTAATGCTACTATTCTTTATTTGGAATCTTTTTTCTATAAATAACCTTAATGAACTTTTTAAGTTGTTTATATGGAAGTATGTGGAGAATATTTTTTGGGATATATTCAGTAACATGATCTATTGTTGCCTTCCCTTTGATATTTTGGATCGGAAAATATGTTTTCCAAATGTTATTATTATTATCATTAGTTTCATCTATAAATTTTTTTTATTATTATCATTATTTCCATCTCTGTTTACTTCTGTATAACTGTTTCTTTTTCTACAAGTACATGCTTTATGGGGAATCTATTTTCTATAAATAACTCGATGAACTTTTGAAGTTGTTAATACTGGGGAAAGAAATGAAAAATATATTTTGGGATATATTAAGTAACATAACTTTTTGCATTCTCTTTGATATTTTGGATCCCAAAATATGTTTTCCAAATATTCTCACGTAATTTTCTAATAATTTCAATTATTGATACTACTGTTGTTATTGGTATTGTTGTTATCATCATAATCATTGTCATTATTATCATTATCATCATCATCATCATCATCATCATCATTATTATTATTATTATTAAGGTTACTGCCACAATGGCACATGCTCATCTTCTTCCTTTTAAAAGATTACAATTTTAAGGTTGAATGTCATAATATTTACTTATATATATATACACACTTTCTCAAAATGAAAAGCCACAGTTTTATATTATTTCTTAGTGAGTGTTATAGTTTTAAAATAATTTTCTTATTGGTAATTATGCATCGACCTTCACCCTTCACCCTTCACCTTGCTCTTATAAGTAGGGTAGTAAATGAACTGAGCAATTCATGAACAACTCAAGTTTGATTCGATAAAAAGCTTTTTATGTATATTTGTTTATAAATAAGCTGAGTTGGAGCGAAGTTTTGAGGTTTGCTTAATAAATAAGCCAAACTTAAAAAAAAAAAAAATGGTTTTGTTCATGAATAAGCTCACAAGTAAGGGTTTAAGAATAATCAAGTCTTGCTGAGTGTAGGCTCAACTTTAGCTTTTTAATAAGGCTTGATATGGTCTTAACAACGCAGGCTTGATGCAATAAAAAGCTTTTTATTTTTATTTATTTATAAATAAGCCAAGTTGGGACCTCATTTTGAGGTTTGCTTAATAAACAAGCCAAACTCAAAATAAATGTTTTGTTCATGAATAAGCTCACAAGTAAGAGTTTAAGAATAAACAAATCTTGCCGGGTGTAAACTCAACTTTGGCTTTTTAACAAGGCTTGATATGGTCTTGAGAACCTAAGCCCATGGCTTGGATCGACTAATCTACAACCCTATAATTTTGTGGAAATTACTATTTTCTCAACTTGATTTTTTTTTTTTTAAATATGAACATAGCTTGTTTGCTGGATTAAGCTTGAGCTTGATATGAGCCTGTGCTTGGCTTGATGGTTTGACTAATGAAGCAAGTTAAGCTTAAGCTACTTGAATTTTTAATGAACTTGACTTTCAACATTCTAAGCAAGTTTGAGGTAAGCTCAAACTGAGCTCAAACATCATGTTAATCTTGTCAAACTGAGTATAAATATTGAAGGACCCTTTTTGGGTCTGCCCCTAGTCATGTCTAGCTGTTCTTTATGTATGTTTCATTGTATACATAGATGCATTAGACCTAATGCAATTTTTTTTTTTTTTTTTTTTTTATGGACATTTTAAAATTTGGTTGCTGAGGTTTCTTTCATGTTTCCAACATGGTGATATATATATGAAGAGGGATAAATACTTGCCCAAGAAAAAAAGTAGTACAAAGAAACCTCGCTACTTACTAAGTAACAAGTTTGTATTAAAAGTTGCTGTCATAACCCACTTGAAGGGAACTTTTGTGAAGGCAGCTTTTTTAAATAATTAAATAATTCTCTACTCCTATGTTACAAAAACTTCTATAGTTATGTGCAAAAGAAACTCTAATCAAGAACCATGCTGTTGCATGTAGCACAGCATGATTTTCATTTTTTTTTAAAAAAGGTTATCAACAAGCCTTGCAATACTCTATGCTATCTATTGTGATTACAAATTACTTTAAGATGAGAACTATTTATATACAAAAGAAGAAAAGAAAAGGAAAAAAAAAAAAAAAAACCAAAGAAGTTGCGTAGAAGTTGTGCCTAATGTTTTGTCTTCACTATGATATAAATGATGCTTCTAGCTTTATCTCCTACCAAGCAATATTGCCTCCAATAGAGGATCTTGGGCAGTACTCTATAGTTGGGATTATATGCATGCTCTATTAGCATGAAAGCATGTATTTCAACCAGCCTATTCAGAAGCAGAAGACATTGGCATGTTCCTTGAGAGGTTTGATTGCTATTGGCAGTTACTTCTTATTTGCTTTCTCATTTGAATTGCATGTCTCTGGAGTTTAAAGCCCCTGCAGCAGAATTTTTCCTGGGAGTTTGGTGTGTTATCTAGATGAGTGTAACTTGTTTGCTATAGTTTTGGTACTCTATCAGCAATCTGCAGAGATTCTTGGAAAATATTCTACCTGCTGCATTTTTAGTTGGTAAGGAAAAGATGACTTGCTCTCTCCACTTGAAACCAATGGTTAATAAATATCTTTTTTTTTTTTTTTTTGATTTTGCTATTGGTAACTGTTGTACCTTTGTAGCTGACATAGTTTTTGTCAATGTGGAAATGTATGTTAAGTTGTACGAGGCAATGAATGTTCTTTTTTTGTGTTGCCCAAGATGGTTGGTTTGACTATTCATGAATCTCTCTATCTGTGCTGATTAATGGTGCTGCTTGCTTTTATATCCCCTTCTAAAGGTGTTAAATGTTTTGTTTTGTAGGCTTCGAAGCTCACTGTGGCTTCAATTTAAACCTCATCATATTGCTGCTGGAGCTGCCTACCTTGCTGCTAAGTTTCTAAATTTGGACCTTTCTTCTCATCAAAATATATGGCAGGAGTTCCAAACAACACCAGCAATTGTTCAAGGTATTACCATTTTCATGATCTTATTTAGGAATTATGTTGGATGTTTGACATGGTTGGGCAGCCCGCAGCCCTCTACAATTACAAGTAGGCTAGCAAATTAACGTCACTGTTATACACACCTCACTTAACAATCTCTCTCTCTTTCTGAGAGAAAACAACACACACACAAATATGTTAGTCAAGTGGATCAAAACTTGTAGTTAGCTTCCTTTTTTTTTTTTTTTTTGGTTTTTTGGTTTTAATCAAGTTGTTTTTAATAATGAGAAGTCATTTATTTGTGCATATTGATCAGAATCCTGTAAGCCCTTGTGAAGATTAACCATCTAGATATGGAAACCAGGTCTACTAGGTTTTATTTCCATCCTCCGTTGCTAGATGATAACTATGAGTACTTGTTTGATGCAGATGTATCACAGCAGTTGATGGAGCTCTTCTGACTTCTGAGAAGGGCTAGCAGAACATGACTATAGTCCATAGCAAGCTGCATGATGATGGTACTCTCTAGGTTTTGTGGGTAAATATGCTTGTGGGTTGGGAAATGTGAGTTATGAAATAATGATAACAACAATCATAAGTATAGAAGATCGATGGAATGTCAAAGAGAGATGATCCATATGCTAGCAGGACAGGTTGTGGTACTAGACCCAATTAGATGGGTTGAACAAGTGGGTGGTCCCTTTCTTTCCCAGCAGCCCTGAAAAATATTTTCTTTCTTTTTCCCCTAATGTTTCATTGTAAATTTTAAGGCTGTTTTTTTTCCTCCTGTTATAGTTAATTATACAAGACCAAAAAGAGATGGCAAGAGAGTTCCACGTAAATGCAATAGCCTTATTTTAGTTACTGTTGAGTATTTCATTTTTCTTCTCGTGGACTCTGGTAAAGCCCAATATGCAGATTGATATTGGAGTGTAGGGTTGTTTAGATTATACATGAATAGTGAGTATATGGTGCATCATCGTGACATAAAATAAAAAATCAATTTGAGTCTTGCTACATACTAAATTTCACCAGCCACTCTCATGGTCAATTCACTGTCTCCCATTATAATATCAAAACAAGCCTGATTTGATTTTTTATTTGGTAGCTTATTATGTCTCTAGAATTTTCCTTTGATTTATGCTCATGCATAAGCTTTAAGCTGTCTTTTACAATACTTCTTGGAAAGTGGGAATAACAAAAGGGAAATGTTAGCGGCACAGATGGGAGGAACTTATGGGAATAGGTGTCATAAGGTCATTGGTAAAGAAAAAAAATTTTAGGTTAAGAAAATATTTTTAGAAATATTTAACAAAAAAAGAAAAAAATGCAACTTATTTTTTTGATAGCTTTTAATTTTTTTCATAAACATGGTATTAAAACTTTTTTTTTTAAATGGTCTATTAATAAATGTACTAAAGGAACTCATTACCCAAACTCATAACAAAATGTAAAATAAAAGGTACATTGAGACTTGCTCATTCAACGTAATCTTTGCCTCCTTAGAAGAGCTTTCTTGCTTCTAAGTGGCTGTTTCGCTGGGGTGGCTCAACAAATTTGGAGGCCTAGTGTGATATATATAAATGATACTTTTTTGTTATCACTTAAATAATATTTAACTAGTATTTAATATCATAATTTTTTTATAACAAAAATATATTACTTTTATTTTGTAATATGCCTTTTTTTTTTTGGAGAAAAATGCTAAAATTATAACAAATTTTACTAAAAAAAACTTTCAAATAATGTAGAAATAAATGCGATTAGTGACATTTCAAGAAGATAATAAACAAATATTTGAATGAATGATATTATAGATATTATAAATTTTACAATATGAGGCTTACAAAGATTTATCATTAATCACAAAAAAAAAAAAATGCAGTTAATAGGTTATTGACGTCCACATATCATATTAATTGTCACATCAATTTGTAAAATTTTCAAGTAAAATTAATGATATTTCTAGCATTTTTCTATCTGAATTATTTCTTGCAATTAGTGACATATATATTTGTAAGGGAAAATTCTAGAAATACAAATTCTTTTACAAAAACTTTCATGATGAATGAATGATATTATAGATATTATAAATTTTACAATATGAGACTTACAAAGATTTATCATTAATCACAAAAAAAAAAAAAAATCGAAAATGCATTTAATAGGTTATTGACGTCCACATATCATATTAATTGTCACATCAATTTGTAAAATTTTCAAGTAAAATTAATGATATTTCTAGCATTTTTCTATTTGAATTATTTCTTGCGATGACATATATATTTGTAAGGGAAAATTCTAGAGATACAAATTCTTTTACAAAAACTTTTATGATGATGTAGTGAATGATTATAGATAAATAAAAAAGTGATGTTATTGGTAGGTCCTGATAAGAACCAGTAAGAATTTGGTCATAACAATAGTTTATAAACATGTTGTAAAATAGTTTATAAAACTATAGCATTACTCTATTTATAGGACCCATGTATTTAAAGTTGTATTATTTTTAGCATTACTCAATACTTTGGAATTTTTTAAAAGTAAAGAAAAATTAGAAAACTAATTTTTTTTTTCCTATATCTCTTTTTTTTTTTTTTTTTTTAATATATCAAATTTTACCCAAAATTTGAGGCCTTCCCCTAGTAGGGGGCCTAGGCAGTGGCCTAAGTGGCCTAGGCCTAGGATTGGCCCTGATTGTGAACCTTCTGACATCAATTATGAATATTGATATAAAATAATTGATATAAACGAGCATGATATTTTTCTTTTTTTTTTGGTAAAGGAGCATGATATTTTTCTCAATTATATTTACGAACACGTCAACCATATTGTCCGTACAATATGATAGCATTATTATGTTATCTTCAATGTGAGTATGTCCCTTCTTTTGACTCTTGGTTTGGATTCTTTCTCAGTATGCCATTATATATGTAACCCTGTCCTTTTTTTTTTTTTCAAGAACTAATTCATATATCTTTTGATTATTTATGTTACATGATTATCGCTTTCAGTAGGTTCACTTTAACTAATGTTCCTTTGCTCATGTCATTTATTTATTTTTTTTGTTGAAAGTATTAATAACTTGATATAAAGATATACATGAACATAGGGTTCACACTAGGATGCGTCAGCATACACACAAACTATTGACATGTTTTGTAGAGAATTTGATTTTTTTTTTTTTTTTTGGGTCATAAATATGTTGTTTGGATGTTTGCTCCTCAAAGATTACTCAAAAGTGAGGCTTTAGTTGGGAGAATAGATTTTATTGAGTATACTGTATAGGATACTTTTTTATTTAAGGAAAGCATATTTTAGAGAAATATATGGTTAATTGAACTGCAATTTATTAGTACCATCAGCTGATTTTTATTTAAGTTTAAAGTCTAGTGGGCCTGAAAGTACATTTATTTATAGGGGGCTTTGTATTTGCATGGGAATGGGACCCTAGTTGAGAAAATCCAAGTAAGCGAGAGATTTCCAGAAATATAACGATTTACCAGAGACATACGTCACAATGTTTGCATGTGGGGATGTCTGGTGTTCTCATACGGCCATACCTAATCAAAGTGCTTGTAAATCCACTCTTTATCTCCATATATGATGTTAGGGCTCAACAAATTTGGAAAGATATGACAATATATTTAAATGAGGCATTTTTATTATTATTTAAATAAAATTTAACTAGTATTTAATATTATAATTTTTTTATAACAAAAATCTATTTCTTTTATTTTGTAATATGTTTTTTTTTTAATGCTAAAACTATAAAAAAAAATTTACTAAAAAAAAAACTTTCAAATGATGTAGAAATGAATGCAATTAGTGACATTTTAAGAAGATAATAAACAAGTATTTGAATTAATGATGTTAGGGATATTATAAATTTTACAACATGAGACTTATAAAGATGTATCATTAATCACAAAAAATAATTCAAAAATGCATTTAATAGGTTATTGACGTCCACATATCATATTAATCATCACATCAATTTGTAAAATGTTCAAGTAAAATTAATGATATTTCTAGCATTTTTCTATCTCAATTATTTCTTACGATTAATGACACATATATTAGTAAGGGAAAATGCTAGAGATACAAATTCTTTTACAAAAACTGATGATGTAGTGAATGATTATAGATAAATAAAAAAGTGATGTTATTAGTGGGCCTTGATGAGAATCAGTAAGAATTTGGCCACAACAACAGTTTATAAACATGTTGTAAAATAGTTTGTAAAACTATAGCATTACTCTCTTTGTAAGACCCATGTATTTAAAGTTGTATTATCTTTAGCATTACTCAATACTTTGGGACTTCTTAAAAGTAGAGGAAAATTATAAAACTAATTTTTTTTCCAATATCTTCAATTTTTATTATTATTTAAATATATCAATTTTTACCCCAAAATTTGGGGTCTTCCTTTAGTTGGAGGCCCTAGGCAGTGGCCTAAGTGGCCTAGGCCTAAGCCTAGGGCCGGTCCTGTGTTTCACATCAATTTTTATGTGCAATATTTTAAAACTTTCTATTTTTTTCCCTATTTTTTCATTTTTTTTATAAGTATATTTTAACAAACTTTTAGCATGATGCCTAGATAAACTGTTCTCAAATGGACACCAAATGTATATAGTGTTTACATTGATTCCACCCTATGCGGGAAAGTTAATATTTCAAAACTTTCCAACTTGCTAAGGAGTTACTTGTGATCTTTCCAACTTGCTGAGTTATTTGTGATTGACAGAGATATCAGATAATTAAGAGTAAAGTCTCAATTTTGGAGGAGCATATCACCAAAATTGCTCAATCTGAACCTACAATTTTTACAATACTAGTTTAATAATAAAAAACCAATTAATTATAAATAATAGAGTGCCAATTGTTGAGGGGAAAATTTTGATGTTCCTAAATAGAATATGAGGTAGCCAAGCCGAAACTCGACGATGGACCCTTAAAATAAAGCCCAAAGGCTTTTGGTGTCATGTAAGCCTGCCCAAGCAAGAGATAGAGGCTGCACCTTGACAAGAAGACAACAATAAAGCCTAATAAACATGTTACTGTTGTTAGTTTGTTTTATTATTAGTCCTCTTGCAACATCATAGTTCAAATCAGTCCTCCAGCAGGAGGGTAATTGCGGTAGGGTAAACTATATTCAATTATTAAATAAATTTAATAAAGCATTAACTTCAGGAAATTCTTGTATATTTTGTTCAATAGGGTCCACAGTACTTTCAGCCATCATTACATTAATATGAAGAAAAAAAATTCTAAAAAGTCTCAAATACATTATAGCCTCCCATAATAAAACAATAATTAAATATTAGTGGTTGCATAGTGATAAAAAAGAAGTTATTTGGCATGGTGTGAAGGGAGAGAGAGATCTCAGCTCAGTGCAGCAAGTATTAAACTAAGATTTTGGTGAGTGTGTGTTTATGAGGCATGAACGAAGTGAATGTAGACTGTTTTGAGTGAGTGGGATAGAATTAATACTGAGATTAAAGCTTTTTGTAAGTAGTGGGCTGTTTGTGACCAGTTGGAAGACATTTATGAGCTGTGATTGTGTAAAGGGGGGAAAAGAATATATGGGATTAGATGAGTGTGGGCTAAAGATAATGAGTGGTGAGCTTAAAGAGAGCTAAACCACCAGCAAAAAATGAATCCAAAGTCTCAGAGGGGGGTATCTGTCTTCTTGTGGGTTGAGGTCTTATGCTTTTATAAAGGAGTTTAGAGAAGTATTAATTAACAAGAAAAAAAAAAAAAAAAAAACGTAGGTTTGATTCAGGGGAGCAGGTCATTGAATTAATAATTTGGATTTGGCCTAAAAATGGGAGATTTGTTTTTGGGGCTGTTTTGCTTCTTTGGCAATGTCACACAGGGTAGTATTTGGGGTAATCTTGCATTAAATGCTAAGATTGCTGAGATTGTGTTCAGCCAATGGGATTAAGCAAGTATTAAGGAAGAATCCTAGTATTGTAACTGAGATTTAGACCATAGGAAGTAGGATTTAACACCTTAAGCCAGATGTCAAAGTTTAAGCCACTTCAGAGGGTTCGCTGGAGATCTCTTTATGCCCTCCAAACCACATGTTCCCAAATTTCTCCTTTAGGATTCATGGGCTTGGCAATGAATCATGTCTTGAATGTTTTTGACATTTATAGCATCAATTTGTTAAATTTGGATAACTTGGTTTCAACTCTCCTTCTTCTGGAGGTACAGTTTTGAGGAAGATGACGGAGTTCCATCACCCTTTATACTTCAACTGACATCACAACCCTCGGGCACTGTTCACATCAGGAAGAGGGTGATAGAAAAGCTGATGGGACAACCCCTAGTTCATCCTCAAAGACTTGGTTCTCTTGTAGGGGCTTCTAGCTGTACTTTGGTTAGGGATGAACAATGGCTGGTTGCCCACTTTCAAGCCTTTTTCTAGGACCTTTTTGGGCTGGAATTTTGCTCCATTTCACACTTTTAGTTGGGCCACATGTCCTTTCTTTGCTTGGGCTTGTTCCTTACTCTATGAGATTCTTGGGCCTACAAAATGGGTATTAAAGATAGGCTTTACCATGGGTTTTTTACTCCTCGTGGGCTTTAGTTGTTAGTAGGAATAAAATAATTCATGAGCTTTAATAAATATTTATGATAGATTTTGGGTATTAATTTCCATGGGCTTTTATAAGATGATTGCTATGGGTTTTGAAAATAAATAATTCATAAATTTCATGAGCTTTAATATTATAATAACAGTTTAAGAATCTAAAGTGTTGTTCATTATTGGACTTTTAAGTGAAATAACTATGATATAGTATTTTGCCAAGTATTAATAACTTTGGGCTTTTGATAAAATAGTGCCAAGTAGTTAGCTTGGGCTTTTAATAGTGTCAACGTAAGTTAGGCTTTTGATATTGCCAATGAAAATTGGGTTTTGATATTGCCAATAAGAATTGGGTTTTAAATATTGCCAGCGGGAACAGGGCTTTGATATTGCCAATGAGAATTGGGCTTTGATGTTGCCAATGAAAATTAGGCTTTAAATATTGCCAGTGAGAACTAGGCTTTGATATTGCTAGGGATGTCCACGGGTCAGGTCGGCTCGGTTTGGGCTCAACCTGGAACTACTGATTGCTGTTGGGTTGAAGGACGACGGACCTGCCGCCTACCCGAAAAACAACGGGTCGAGTCGATCGGGCTTGGGTGGACAACGGTTGGACCCAACTGATGAAAGACAGAAAACAAAGACGAAACTTGGTACAAATTTCACAAATCTTAAGAACAAACTATAGACCCAAATATCATAACCACAAATCTGAAGAACCCAGACAGAAATGGAGAGAAATAATAGTAGATTGAACTTGCATGAGACTAAAACGAAGAAATAAAGAATGTTACTTGCAGATCGGCGGTGATGGTGCGATGAAGGAGATCCGTAGCTCAGCGATGGTGCGATGAAGGATATCCGTAGCTCAGCAATGGTGGATGTTCGAAGATCTAAAGATTCAGATCAGTGATTGTGTGATGAAGCGATGGTGGAGGTTCGATGATTAAAGATTCAGATCGTGATGGTGTTGGCTGGCGATGGTGTAGGCTATTGAGTGTGAGAGAGATCGAGAGCTTGAGACTCTGAGGCGAGACTGAGTGAGCGAGTGGAAGAGGAACTGAGGGTGAGTGAGCCGGTGATGGTCTGAACGGGAGTGGAGAGTATAAAATGAATAAGAACTGGGATATATACACGGTCAGGTCAGGTGGATCGGATTTTGGAAGGGAAGACCCGCCATCCGACCCATCGGAATCGGTTTGGGATGGCAGGGACCCGCCACCGACTGCCAGGTAGTCGGGTCGGACGGTTGCTGATTGGGTCCGTGTCGGTTTGGCCGGGTGGATCAGGTCTTCGGTTTTGTTGGACACCCCTAATATTGCCAATGAGAATTGGGCTTTGATATTGTTAATGTGAATTGAGTTTTGGATAAATAAATTGTCATGGTTTAAACATGAGCTTTGATTATGGATTTGAATTCCATTGATAAAATTGTTTTGCCATGGATTTGAACAATGGGCTTTCCAAATATTGCTAAGCATAAGTATTCTTGAGCTTTAAATAAAATTGGATGTGTGTATTGGGTTCAAGGGTCGGTTTTGGGCTTAGCTAAATAATGATAATAAAGTTGGATAAAATATGAGTTTTTGGGCTTTTTGTGATAGTTTATATAATGATCCAATTTAGATAATGAGATATGAAATATTTGTGATTTACATAATAATAGAGCAAAAAATATTTGGAAGAACTTAATAACTTATTAGTGGTATAAATAGGTGAACTCAAATAAAATTAGGTGTTAAAAAGTACCCTAACACCAATTAATAAAATGATGTGCCAAATCCATTAGCCAAACACTCTAAACATATTCATGTTCTTCCAGTCGAAAGTGTCAAACAGCCCAGTCCTCCATTAGCATTCCACCACCCATGATATCAGCCAAACTTTTTCCTTTTCTTTCTTCTTCCTTTAGGCCTTTACTTTATTTAAAATGTTAATATTATATTTTATGAGAGTTTAATATAATTTTTAGCTAAAGCATTAGCATTTGGGATAGCAAAAAATATTATATTTTACAATCTAAAAAGTTACTTTATATATTATATAATTTCACTTTATATACACTCAACATTTCAGTTTTTATTTTATTATATAACACGTTAAAATAATATATCTACACAATAAAATAATAGAGGTAA